>NW_013665711.1:853602-876341 GCF_000517525.1 Limulus polyphemus
GAGCACAGATATCCCTTGTGTAGCTTTGTGCATAACAAACAATTTTATTTTGCTGCTCACTTGGATTCAGAATAATAATAATAAATTTAAATATTTCCATACCGAAATAATGGTTTTAACAATAAATATTTGATAACATAAGAAAGTACCAGATTTAATATTCGGTGTTTTTAGGATGTATCTACACACATGGTGAGATGGCAAACTATCACGTGTTGCTTTTGTAGATGCTTTTGCTACTACCTAAAGCGAGAGTGAAATAATCCACAATATTTCAAAATTTCCCATCTTGTTACGTTATATGAAATAACACATATATAAAGAATTATTCCATGCGTGACTGATAGTATGTGTAAATACATAGGCATCTTCATGTTTAAATCCATCAAACTAGGACACGAATACAATATTAAAAAGCATGAATTAAAACTTCTCCACGACATAAAGCATTACGTATGCCATTGTTGGTTCTTGTTTCGTGTCTTGATTTGATAGATCGCTGGTACATTTAGGTAAATAAAACTAATTACAACATTTTGAATTTAATATTCCACTGTGTACACATATAGAACGCCAGTAACATTTGAAAATAAAATGTGGTGGTACAATTAGGTAAGTAAAACTAATTATAACATTTTGAATTTAATATTCCACTGTGTACACATATAGAACGCCAATAACATTTGACGATACGTTTCATAAACTCTATTCTATTTTAAGGTCAACATAAAAATAAAGAACGTCATCACTGTATGCTGTTGATGAAATTACTAAGCACAAAGCTACACAGTGGGCTATCTGTGTTCTGCCCACTACGGGTATCGAAACCCGGATTCTTGTAAGTCCGCAGACATACCGCCGTGCCACTGGGGGGCGAAACGTATCTTCAAATATTATTGGCGTTCTATATGTGTACACAATGGAATATTAAATTCAAAATTTTGTAACTGGTTATATTTCTTTATGACAGTGTAGAAAATCAGTGATAGAACATATAGCAGACAAATAATTCTCTATGTCTTTTAACTAAAGTTATATTCCATTATTTCTTTAATATTAGTTTCATTAACAGTATTGGTTAAAACGTTTGATATACATATAATATATTTATCTTTATCATTTATCATTTTATCTATTCTGTATATATGTTACGAAAATTATTTTGCATAGCTAACATAATGAGTTAGGACTAACCTAAATCTCCTAAACTTTTTAAACTTCGTGAGCTATTATTGGGATTACGGCCGAAAATTATAGATAACATCAAGGGCACCCAAATGATGAATCAGTGCATTCTAATTATTATAAATTTTTGTTTTATGACACTGCATATACGCAGTTAGACCAGTGTATTAAATAAGCTGCATTATTTATTGGGTTAATTTTTAGTTCTGATATCTTCAAATAGACTGATTTATTTAAAAGTTATTTATAAATATGTATTCTGTAATAAGATATTAACAAACGCTTTGAATCGTTTGTTACCGTATTTTTAAACCTTAAGAAAATATATTGCTTGTCTGTATTGTGTCGATAAACATTTAACATAAAATCAACAACACTACAGGTATTATCTTTGCATGGGATATTTAAAAAAGCTTGAAATGATTTTCATAAACATGTATTGTTATGTGTAAGAAATACTGTAAACAACTTAAAGAAAAAGTTTCATTTGTGACCGTTAATACTTCATGATATCCAACACAAAATAACGTTTGCCTATTTCATTAGATATCATTTCATTCATTGTTAGTTGTTAAGTATTTGGATAATTTAACAGACCTTGCTTCAGCTAAACAAAACATTGGGTATCTCACTGTACATGTATGTCTGCTTGTTTGCTCTAGTATTAATCGGATATATATTTATTAACTGTGAATAGTGGGAGTAAATATACAAAATAAATCAACGTACCTCTCCACAGAACACTCTGAAAAAATACAGAATGTTGAGTTTCGTTTTCATTTTTCTCACTAGAGAGGTGACATTATAATTACATTTTTATAGTTGACTATTGATCAAAATAATCCCTGCTTTCACTGAAGGTGTTTACACAGGAAGTCTGGAAATGTATTTCGTTAGTATTCTTACTGGAAATAAGCGAAAACCGCCCATACGCTGTTTAAAACTCGAAATCCTACTGGGCGTGGCCAAATTATTAACGTGTTCAGACTGTAGATTAGAGTATTCATGGTTTGGGGAACTATGCCGCAAAAACCCTGCACTTTACAATCGTAGGTGCGCTAAAAGAGTGGCAGTCAAATCCCACTATTTAGTCAGACTAAGTAAGGGCTGGCGGTGAGTTTGTTCCTTCTAGCCTATCAGTTGAAAATTAGGGGCAGATATAGCTTATATATATATAAGTAAGGGCTGGCGGTGAGTTTTGTTCCTTCTAGCCTATCAGTTGAAAATTAGGGGCAGATATAGCTTATATATATATAAGTAAGGGCTGGCGGTGAGTTTTGTTCCTTCTAGCCTATCAGTTGAAAATTAGGGGCAGATATAGCTTATATATATATAAGTAAGGGCTGGCGGTGAGTTTTGTTCCTTCTAGCCTATCAGTTGAAAATTAGGGGCAGATATAGCTTTGCTTGAAAAATGTGGGACAAACAAAAAACACTATGAACATCATTACTACTTATTCTGGTATCATGAGACCTTAGTTTAAATTTTCTCATAAAATATATCTTAGCTTCTTGCCCTGAAGATATGACAGAGTCTAATATCAATACTAGTACAAAAAATGTGACAAAAAAAAATCACATGATGCGTGTTTTACTTGTTTACTCTTTAAATCCTTATTTAATAATTCCTGATCATGAAATGAATAGTTGGTGCAAGTAATTAAAAAACCAGCTACTTTATGTACATGTTGTATGAAGTAAATGTTAATGTTGAACCACACAGCGAAGATTAAAGTCTGAAAATAAATTCTCACATTAGATGAAAATTCAGTGGAAGTCACACTTATATAACTGCTAACGATAATATTTTCAGACCTGTGTATACATATTGGTGTAGATGTTATTGTGTTAATATTATTTAGATGATAGAACTTTAGAGCAACAACACAATTTTCATACATCTCCAACACTTTCTTATTTAGATCCAAGCGTGGCTTAGTGATTACGTGTCAGACTGTAAGTGTAAGGGTCCATGAATCGCGTCCCGTTGCCGCAAAAACACACGCTCCGAACCTTGGGGCCATGAGTGCGTTATAGGAAAGACAGTCAAATCCAAGTAATCGATTATAACCTAAAAGTTGACGATGGATGAGCTAGCTAGTTGTCTTTCCTCTACTCTATCACTTCAAAAATAGCGATGGCTAGTGCTGACAACCCTTTGCGGAAACATCCACAATAAACAAATCTTATATATCTAGTTCCAACTACAGTTCTTGCAATTTGATGAAATTATAGCATTATATATTAATTCATCTGAACCTTCTGCCTTGTTCGATACACTGGTACGTATTTCGACAAAAAAAAACGAAGTTATAGACTTAAGATACAAAAAACCTATCTCCACGTAATACTTCAACAAAGTATCGATTTCGCTGACAGCATTTTGTATCACAAAATCACCTTTCATTCGTTTATGTATACCTGTTTATTCAAACTTTTTTGCGCATTCGGAGGTAGTGCCACCTGTGGCGTGTTATACATAGTGCAATTTATTAGTAAGCTTTACAAGCTCAACAAGCTTTTTTTCTAAAGAATAGTTTTCCCTCGGTGATTCATCGGTAAGTCAGTGGGTTTATAACGCTAAAAATTTGGTTTCGATACCCGCAGTAGGCAAAGCACAGATTGCCCATTGTGTTGTTTTAATATTTACAACAAACCATAGAAAAATTGTGTTGATCTGAATGAAAACATGTTATGATAATTAATTGTATCGTTAATGGGAAAACATTAATACTTTTTTAAGTGCGGCTGACAAAAATAGTTTCCAATATTTTGATATCTGAAGTAATGTGATTGCAGTTTTCTTAACAAATTTTGTACTTTTGTAAATAATTTGTGCGTGCTGTATTGCTCTAAACCTACCTACTGAGTCCCCCCCCCCCTGTGGCACAGCGGCATGCCTATGGACTTACAACGCGAGAAACCGGTTTTCGATACCCGTTGTGGGCAGAGCACAAATAGTACATTGTGTAGCTTTGTGCTTAAATCCAAACAACACAACAACAACCTACCTACTGAAAGACAAAGGCAGAAATGATTTCTCTGGGTGTTTTCGTAACACACTATTTCTTAACTAAAAAGTATGATTTTGTGCTTAACTACAAACAACAACAAAATTACCTGCTAGTTATAATCTTGTGCGAGGTAAGCTAATACTAACATTTATTTTTTCAGTGTGATCCAGCAGTAGGAATGAAGAACTTTTTTGATATGCTCTCCAGAAAACCACACAAAGTAGTTGTCCTCTTTGGTGCTGCCTGTACTGCCGTCACAGATCCAATCGCCAAAGCAGCTCAGTTTTTCCAGTTAGTGCAGGTAAGCTTCTAGTTAGTAAAGGTAAGCACGTACACTATAACACCCTCTGTTAGTTTACTGATATTAGGACTACTGGATATATTTATTCTACACGACGAATAAGAATAAAAACCGAAACCTATTTGAGTTATGGACATCGTGCTGTATATTAGTCAACAGGCGCAAAACGTAGGAGTTGATACCAATCAATTATTCATAAAGTATTTAGATTAGGTTACGTATTGCGGACAACCTTTAATGTTTTTATTTGGATATAAACGCAAATTATTTTATGGATTAAAGTTTAAAGCCACTAGAGCGCTTCTGAGAGACAAGTCTGATATATATAGATAAGTAGGAAAATTAAGCTTTAACTAGGATTTTCTCTCTTAAAATAGGAACTATAACTTAATAAAGACATCATATAATTGCTAATGTTCAATTAAACTTTGTATGGAAAGATATTATGGTAAAACAATCTAAGATTGTAGATATATTTCTCAAACATTGTAGCTATAATTTAATCAGATCATAATATTATGGACAGAGGTATTTTGTATCTAAACAAAGCATTTGTTATTCAGGACATTTTTGGTTGCACTCTATTCATGACGCTTATACAAATTTGCAAGTTGTATTGAAAATCTACCGATTTACAATTTCATAAACTCTGTCTGTTATTCTTTTGTGGTTTGATCCTTTCTATCTGAAAAATCTAATAATAAGTATTTTGCTATATAACACCTTATGCTGATGAAAAGTGATCTGTTTAGTGGTTCTATACTACGGGCCTTCCAGTAAGAAAAACATAATTGTACCTCTGCAGCAATTCTTGCGCGCGCACGCCGTTGCCGACGAGGCCTTTCGATCAATACTAGAATTCAGTCAATTACAATATCATGGTATATAACGTATTATGCTGGCAAAGTGTGATTTCGTGATTTTGTATTTGTGTGACATTACATCGCAGTAAACTGCATAAACTGATAATATTTTTTTTTACATATCATTCTTTACTGACTCTTCTTACTGAAAAACCTGTATCATAGGGCTAGTAAGAAAGAGTTATAAAACACTGTTATCAGTCTTAGTGTGAGGTAGTGCTAAACTAATGACTGATAAATAAATCTAACGATATCTTGCATTAAAAAGAAAGAGCTTATATCATATTTAGTTCTTGTTTTTTGAAGATCCACGTTAACTAAAAAAAAGCTGCGAATAAACAGAACCGCACCGAAATGATTGGATAAAGTGTGTGTGTAATGCCTGAAATAACATAATATTGTAATTATGCTCTTCATTTTTTTTTAGGTTATAAATTTTTATTTGAATTTGATTCCCGGTCAAAAAATTCTATGAAACTACAGGAATACCACAAGTGTTTAAGTTAAGGTTGTTATAGGAAATTCACATAAAAGGGAAATAATCAGAATAAACAAATAGTTTAATAATCTCAGTACAAAATAAAATATCTCCCAAACAGTAGGATCAGAGCTAACCCTTTACGCTAGCATACATATTTTAATATAAGAAACTAATAAGCTAAAATATTTTAAAACCACACACACACATGTTTGTATATATATATATACGCGGACAGCGGGAACGAAAAATGTATATATGATATAATAATGCAAATGAGTGTTTATAATACGATACTGACACTAGAAGCCCTGCCAGTTATTTGGAAATTTGTACTTTAACGAAAATTACGCACTTTCTATTCAGTATTTCTCGCTGCACGAGCTTTTAATTGAATATTTAATTAAATATGAAACTTGGCGGATGATTAACGCTTCACATTTGCAATACCGTCATTGAAACGCCGATAAAATTAGCTAATAATATAGACCCATTGAGAACAGACAACGTAACATGTGACATTTCTCTCGGCATCTGCGCGAAATTTTGTTGCTGAGCATATCATTCAAAAGTTATATTTCAGAATATGACACCCGAGGTATGAAATACATTTGTCCAGTGTAAAATAGCACTTTCATAAAACCATAACCTTGTAAGTCCAGAAGTGTTTATGAACCATGTTTATGAAGAAATTAGATAAGCTAATGGGCTTAAGTGTCATTTTAAAAATGTAATCTTCGGATTGTTGTAGATTATAAAAGAACACTTGTAACAAGGACGTGTAGTCGAAGGAGCTATACAATATATCCCTTTAGGTGGATAACTCATTAGTTTTACATCGCTATCCAAACACTATTCCTGTTCCAGAATCTCTTATGGTCTCTGTTATCGTTGTTGTTGAATTGATAAGAGCCGCTGTTGGTCATGACAACAATTATCGGGTTATAACGATGTAGCTAATTTGGCCTAATTACAGTAATATATATATATATATATATATATTCTACTTTGTTCTAGTAAAAGCAGACTTTTATTACTTTTCTACGTGGAAACATAACAGAAGATAAGAAATAGATTGGCAAACCAGCAGTTCTATTGTCGTTATTAAGATTTTGAATTTATTCTTTGTAATATTAATCGACACCTGGTATTAATAAACAAAGAACGGAGACGAAGCTTTCATATTTCATTTTTCGAGGTGCGGACGCTATATAATTAGGCTTACAATATTTACTTTCTACATCTTAAAATCATATACCTATTATAATTAATATATGAGCTTTTTATCTCCTGTATGGATAAAATCCGTTAGCAGTTGGAACCTTTCCATTCTATCAACTACAGGTACGTACTTCTCCCTGTAAGTAGACTTGTTATATTGTATTAATAAGTAAAGTACTTCTTGAAGTATTTGTTTGAAAATATCACTGAGCAAAAATAGTGTTGTTTGTCTGTTTGTTGTTAAGCGCAAAGCCACACAATGGGCTATCTATGTTGTGCCCACCACGGGTATAAAAAACCGGTTTTTTTGCCTTCAGACTTACTGCTAAGCCATTGTGGAACACAAAAATAGTAATTCAACTAGAATTTTTTCACAAAAACTTATTTTATAGTAAATCTATTAAAGCCATCAGAGCAGTGCTATGAAAGCTTTTTGTACAAAAAAAAAAAAGAATCACTAGATTTACAAAACTTTTAGTGTTAAAATCAATACAACAACCTGAAAAATATTCGCATTTAACTTTGCAACTTACATCATTAATAATATTATTAACTTTCTATATATTGAAAGCTATTTGGTTTCATACCAGGAAAATAAGTATATTCTATATTAACATTATAATTGTTTTTACAACGAGCTAATACAACCTGATTTTTAATAGATGTGAAAAACAGATATTTTAAGAAAGAGGACAATAAATAGTCTTCAGAAGAACCAAAATCACTGAATTAATAATTAAATTTTAAACTGGCTTATGAAAATATTTGGATACATCAAATATGGTTTCATAAAGATTACTGATGATTTTACTTTCGAAATTAATGATTTTGCGAAGGTAGTGTTCCGTTTTGAATCATAATCAGAAAACATATATTTACAAAACTTTTAGTGTTAAAGTCAATAGAAAAACTTTCAATAAAACACATCAATAGGGTAAATCTTTAATAGTGATTTTGCATACTTAACATAAATGAAATGTGCTTACAATTCAAAACAGATAACGATTAACTTCTTCACAAGCTTAGGAAAAAACCGATGATAAAGAGATTAACTAATAAATGTAAGGAGGAGAGGTGTGAAGCAATTTCATGCAGCCTTCATAAACAAGCTAGGCAGTATCAAAGCCACGTGCTCGTGCTCGCTCAAATATACAGTATGATAGAGCTGATTACAGCTTAAGCTTGGATACCGGAAATTACTTTTAGTAATGGATAAACCAAATTGCTCTGCTAAAAATAGAAAATTAAAGAGACTTCTAGAATGGAGTTATTTCTAGAAGGTGCAAATTTTACCCTATGCAAGAGCTGGAACCTAAAATAAAAAATACAGCATCAAATCTGATCATACCAGCCAATATAAAAAAAAGTTTATTTTAATGAAAAACATCTGAATTTTATAAACAATAAACAACAGTTGGAAAAGGAGTAAATGTCCAACCCAGATTGAATATAATGTATGCTGTTATAAAATTTGTCTAAGACGGTAATTTTGTCTATTTATTTAAAAACAACAAGCTAATTGTACTGTATTAACATGAGTTGGTCTTAGAAATTCATACAGAACATTATTGATAAGTTTGCATATATTCTAAATAAGTCAAAGTGAATTCTCTCGACTGATTGACGTCTGAAAGCAAAGCCCTTCATTGGCACAGCAGCATGTCTGTGGACTTACAACGCTAGAAATCGGGTTTCGATACCCGGGGTAAGCAGAGCACAGATAGCCCATTGTGTAGCTTTGTGCTTAATTACAAACAAACAAACAAACTGAAATCAAAACAAAGTCAAATTTGAAACGTTTTGTATTAGCAACATATAACAAGTGTGTGTGATTTTTATAGCAAAGCCATATCGGGCTATCTGCTGTGTCCACTGAGAGGAATCGAATCCCTGATTTTAGCGTTGTAAATCGTTAGACATATAGCAAAGTACATAAAAGGTAAATATCTATAACGCTCTCGTTCTCGAAAGCAAATCACATGTCATTTTCCGAGATTAACGAACTAAAATATCCTGTGAAAAGCAACTATATAAACATAACGTGTTTTTTTGGCATATTCCATAATACTTATTAAAATATCTAACAACTGTATAGTAATTTTCTGTTATTTACACAATATAACATAAGAAGTGATTTAAAAGTTTAAAATTATCTTAACGTTATAATTCTACAAGCTGAAGCACCCGTCTTATGTCCGAGGGCATTAGGATTGAATGTATGGCTTGAACTAATAAATTAAATAAGAATTTCTATTTACATGCATACTTTATTTCACACATACTTTATTCACTCCTATTTTATTTCACACTTACTTTATTCCACATTACAGAAATGGTGTTACAATCACTTTAATTTATTACTTTTACTAATCCTTTTTTACAACCTCAGTGTTTCTTGAAACTCTGAGTGATTCTTGATAAACCACATAAGAAGTTCTTCCTCCTTCATGGGCTAAAATAAAGAGATATATTGGCGATCCTACTCTTGAACTCCCAACACAGAATTGACCATGTGGAAAGCAACGGGTTTACAGATGTACAGCTCTACCAATTTAAGGGTCTGACCTTGTGCGTCGGTTGCCATTTTTCCTGGGAAACATGTGAATGTTTGACATTTTTAATGAAAGAACTCAAACTTTTCCAAGAAAAGTGACAAAAAAATGTGAAAAGAAAACTCAAAATGAAAAATTTTAGAAATAAAAACTGGTCCAAGACTACAGAGTAATTAGCTAAATATACATATTTTGGCTTTGGGCGTGGCTCAGGGTGGGTGAAGCCAGGTAATAACCACTTGTTCCAATGTATCATCCTTTAGTTGTGATTGGTCTAAAGACCAGGGAGTAGTCCACGGACAAACAAGCTATTTTTTTTTTTTTTGCTTTAATAAGTATAGACTAAACGTGGTACAATATAGCTAGAGAAATTAGTTGATATCGCTCCATATGTGAACTTAATATCCAAATACAAATTAGATTTGGATTATTTATGGCTTTTTTTAGAATACTTGCAAAAAGCTACACTAGGGTTATTTGTATGTATCAGTCCATAATTTTGAACTGATTGACTCGAGGGAAGGTAGCTAGTCAACAGCACCCATCGCCAACTCTTGGACTATTTTTGTCTGACTGTACAGTAGGATCTGACCGTCACTCTTAAAATGAGAAGGGTTTTTTTTTTTTAAATACGGGACATGAAACGTTCCTCAGATACATAGTCCGGGCATATTAACTATTGAGCCACGCCTGTTCCAAATTAGATTTAAACTTATTATCAGTAAATATTAGCGAGACACAAGTAAACAGTTGTATAATTTTTGAGTATTAATACTTTAATTTAACCATCTAGTATTAAAATAACGTGTCACATAAAATTTCAACTTCCTCTAAGTATTTAACGTTCTCTAACCTATAACATTTTTTGTAAACATAAAAACACTTAATGCTCTAAAAAATAAACAAAAAGAAATGTGATATTCAAAATTCCATAAGACATTATTTCAAAAACTGAGAGCAAAGTACAGAAAATTGTAAACCGCTAGACCATGAACAGTTTTATTGACGATGTTGAAAATGGACCACCGCTTTAATCACGTACATAGCTCGAAAATTTTAGACAACTCATGGAGTGTGAAAATGCATAATAACATAAAAAGTAAAAAAAAAAAATCTAATAATTTAAACCTGAGCACTACACTGAGAAACTAGTAATTGTACGGAAACTTATGAGTAGTATAAAAACGTAAAACTGTACAACGAAATAGTTTTATTCACAACCCTGAGCATCAGTGAAATTAAACGAGTGTAATTGTACTGCATGAATATAACGGTGAACCTGCATTGTTATTTTTATGTTTGAAATTGCTGTATGTAAAGGGGCTTTCTCGTATATGTTCATTCACTGTTACTGCTTTATGTTTACTCTCGTGTAATAATAGCCTTAATATACAACTATCATGATTAAAGTACATTTTTGTCTGATGAAAAGTTTCAGAGTTGATATTAACAAAGGGGAAAAGATTGGTCAAAGCATATGAAGATTTGAACAGTTTTTCACATCTTCAACTCGATCACATCTCTTATGATATAGTATTATATATATATAGATAGATATGTTTACTTCTTGGCATTACCTTAAAAAAATTACGAACGCTTATCTGCAAATTATTTTAAATGTTCAAGATTCTTTTTAAAATCTTTCGTTTTAAAAGTGTGTAAACCGTATGATATTTATCAATACATTTTAAAGTAACTCCGAGTTAAGACTTTAAAATGTGGAAACTAAGATCGTTTTAGCGCATGAAGAAAGTGTCTAGTGTTTATGGTTATTTTCAACCTAATTAATTACTATGCGGACAATTATACGACAATTCTGTTCAAAACAACATTGTCTACTGCCTTTTTTTGGGGGGGGGGGTAGCCGCTGTACCCGATGGCGTCAGTCTCCTCTTCAGGTAGCCGTATCTTAATTCAGCAGCGAAAGACTAGAGAGAAGGCAACTATTCAACACCACCAACCGCCAACTTTTGGACTACTCTTTTACTAACGACCCACAGATTGCGCGTCGAGCGCCCTAACAACCAGGCCACGCTAGGCCTTCCACAAATATGCTACATTAAAAATAATGTACTTAGTTACTTCCCTTTAGTGTTTATTTAACAACAACGACATGTAAAACATATATTAAAACTATTTTTATAAGTACATTGAACGTTATTCCTTTAGTAATTTTCCGTTCAAGAAAAAAAGATTAATTGATATATACAGTCAACATTCTTTTATGAATAACAAGGACATTCATAGTCATGCTACAATAATTAATCCTGATTTACACGTGTCACGTTTTAAAAAGAACAATAGATCAATGTTCAGTAACTTATGCAGGGATAAACATAGAAGAAGTGAATTCAGTAAAAGAAAAGTTCCAAACTACTTGTTAAATGTACCATTTACTTAGTTATTGATATATTTAATTTAAAAAGTCACTAAACTATTATCAGATAGTGATGCCTAATATATTACATGCTGTTATCATTTGCACTTACATAAATGTTTTCTTTTTTCACTATGAATAACATTTCTTTACTCTGAAAATGGATACACTTTGTATAAGTATTTTTGTTTTGCTTTTTGTGTCTTCTTTTCATAAACTATCTTAACACTACAACATATTATATTATCGAAAGAAACGTGAATTAAACTAAGTTGAATTAATACCAATAAAGTGCTACAGACATAGATAAGCGCTGTCAGACTGTCAATGTCTAGTTGTGATATATTTCGGGATAAAAACTAAAAATTAACATTACGTCAAGAGATAAACTTTCTAGTCTTACTAAAAGTGGATCGGGGGTGGCCTATGGTTATAGTGCTCAGACTGTAAATTTGACGATTTATGGTTAGCGTCCCTTAAATGCGCTACAAGGGTGGCGATCAAATTTAGTTCAAACAAGAGTAGCCCGTGATTAGGGGCGGCTAAGAGCCTTAGTGTAGTTTTGCACAAAAATTCTAAAACAATCTTAATACAAAAACTACTGCCTTAGAATCATTATTTCACAAATTTGGATCAAGAGCGGTTTGAGGTATTTGTTTATTTCATAAATTTAAAATATTTTACGAATTCTAGTTTGTTTAATATTTAGATCATTTACAACTGTGTGTGAATAAGTTGGCGGAGCTATTTGATGAACGATACATTCTGATCTCATTTTCTTTTCTTTTTAAACATCAAGAGAAGCAAGATTCATCATCTCAAGGGGGTCATCTGGCATGCACCACATGCGATATGATGTATGTTATTGTTGAAGTTTGTAGTTGAAAATAAGTTGTTTATGTACATTCATCTCTTTAGAAAATTTATTTTTTCATAAAAGAAAGTAAGTCTGATATCACTCCTCCCATTAAAAAAACATAATTGACTTAAATATCACTGGAGAGAGAGAGAGACGTGCCCATGACTGAATTTCCCATTACTCTTTAATGTTTATATAAATGATATAATCATTTGGATAAATCTAATTTAATAAAAAAATCACAACAATTACTACGTTCTGTAACATCTTGTGCGACATATTCATACTTTTTAAATTTGCTCATGTTTTTTGTTTCTCCTATTTACCGGTAATAACTTGTAAACTCCTCCACGAAATGATTTAAACTATACAGCACTGCCAAACCTTTTATTTTGTTAACTGCATCTGAGTTTAGACATGAATTTTTCCTCGAACAAGGTACTTTGCAATATCACTTAAGATTGATTTAATGAGTTGTGCATATAGATATACTAGATACTTCCGCAGGGTCCTCGAAAGTGTTCTGTTTCAAAAGTAAATAAAACCAAAATTAAGAGTAACAAATATTTCTATTTTTTGCTTTAGAAGTTCATACCTCATGCTGTGTTGTAGCCAACAGAGTGCATAATTCTCTTTGTGACTCATGACATGCGCACGTTTAATTGACGTACAAATTGAAACGTTAAGTGTCCCTTATGCGACATCATTTTAGTGTCTACTCACTGACTGACAGACAACACAATACTGTACAGTGGTGCGAGTGGTTAAAACATGTTACTCCCTCCAGGCGGCCTTCGGCATCCTTTCGGAGAAATGAAAAGAAGAAGATGGGTAGAGGCTTAGTGTTTCACGAATATAAGAATTAAAATGTTTTTAACACCTTTTCTACTTTGATTTCATGAGTAACATCTTTCAATTACAATAGTTTTTACTTTTAATTACAATGAACTATTAATAGTTTTTCCTACGTCCATAACCGGCCGTGGGCAATGGAAGTATGAATGGTTAAAAAAGTTGTATGTTATAACACCCAAACCCTGTCTTGTCTTTCACTTGCTTTGTTTGATTATGTCCGACAGAGGAGGGATATAATTTTTTTGTTATTTTGAAAGCCGTGATTAGTCATATATCTTCTCCTGGTTTTCCAAGATTAAATTATTCTATCAGAGCCATAATTTGTGGTACGATACTTTATACGAACTTTAATATTCTAATAAAAAAAATAAATATTTCTGGATTCTTACCTCTAATCTTTTAAATTTTTGAATTTTCCTGTTTCTTTTTCAGGCATAAACAGCTGACACTTATTCAACATTTTCTCTTACCCTTTTTTTTTTCACAAAGGGTTTAACCTTAATACCAGACTTTACTTAAGATATAAAGTTCGTAAAATTCAAAGACTACGAAAAATAATACAATGAAGTATAATTATAAATTAAGCTAATCCAACATTCATGTTCAGTTTAATACTGATTAGTCAAAACTCGACTAAATCTTCGAAGTAATTAGTGCATTTTTCTCTTCTTGTCTGAAAGCGTATCGCTATAAACTTTGCAATAACCTATAGCAAACACTATTTCGTTGTGTATAAGTAATTAGCCTGAGAAAAGGATATTTCACAAACCTATCACGCTTGTACGTATGCAGTGACCTTCTATTGTCTCGTCTTCAAAGAGGTAACTCCGTGAATGATTACTAGAGCTTTGTCTAATATTACAGTCTTGCGACTGACGTGACATGAGTGTATATTACGTTGCAGCTCAGACACAATGGCTATAACCTTAAGACTAATAATACCTTTGCTAATATCGATTAGGTCTTTGAATGAAGGACATTTATCAGTCTTATACATTATACCTTTTTATGTTTTGTGTGTAATAAGGCTTTAAGATAATGCTTTAATGACGGCAAGCTAGTAATAACATTCTTTCAGTAAGACTTTATGGTATAATTTATATCTATCTGTCTGGCTGTCACTCTGCATATCTGTCAGTTATTGTTATATGATAAACGGCTGCTTTTGAAGGACTTAATCAAATCAATTATTTTAGAATATCCGCTGATAAAAAAATGGTGTAAATTTGTCAAAAAATAAAATTATATTTCTATTTATCCATTGGCGGGTGTTCGACCACTTCACTATATTTTTTCCGTATTATAAACATTTCGTGTAGTTTGAGTATCAGTATACTAAAATGTAAAATATCACACATTTTGTGAATAATACGGCCTAAGCTACACAGTACAGACAGTTTACATTTTTATTACGTAAAAAACAACACATTTTAACATTTTATTTCAGTTTGTAAAATTTACATTGTGTCCAACTATCTCAAAAACATTTTTTTGCGACCCTGAAAAATAGCTGTGAGTTATTTTTATAATTCTGTTTCATATTGCAAATTTACTTTTGGCCGGTCATAAACAACTAAGTTTGTTTGTTTTGAATTTTGCGTAAAGCTACACGAGGGCTATCTGCGCTAGCCGTCCCTAATTTAGCAGTGAAAGACTAGAGGGAAAGCAGCTAGTCATCACCACCCACCTCCAATCCTTGTGCTACTCTTTTACCAACGAATAGTGGGATTGACCGTCACATTATAACGCCCCACGGCTGAAAGGACGAGAATGTTTAGTAAGACGGGGATTCGAACCCGAGACCCTCAGATTGCGAGCCCAGCATCGGCAACTAAGTAAAGGGTTCTTTGTAGATTTCTTTTCCTCGCCAAAACGTGAATTACGGTTCAGAAAAGAAGCCGTTAACACCTAAAGTAGTTTAGGTTAATACTGGTGAGTAAATGTCTATAACAACACCTCCAAACAAATTAAGTAAAGGTTTCTTAAGTATTTTTTTCAAATATCCTATTGCTGTTAACGTACATATTAGATTAGTAGCTTTAGTTAGCTATGATGCTTGTTCATACATGTGTGCTAAAATCTAGTTAACAGTTATTAACGATAACATACGACACATGAAACCTTGATAGCAGATGTCAAAAATACGGAATTGAAGCAAGAATAATACTGGATAATTTTTCCTCACAAGCTACAATTTTGTTTTATACCTAAAATACCAGTTTCGTATAAATTAATTAATTTCATTTTGCAAAGTATATGAAGTTGCTAGTTTCACAAATGTACAATTTTGTACATGTTGACAGAGTGCATCAACAAAAATAACCTACATGTTGTAAGATGGTACCTGATGATGACAAAACCTTGCCGAAACGTTCTACATTTGCTGTTGTGTTAAACTTATATTAAAGTTTTTCTTCATTACCCATTCAAGCCGACTCCAAGCAGTATTAGTCTCAAAGTGGGTTCCTCGTCATCGAATTTGAAATCGAAAATAGATATGACTTAATAATTGGATCAAATATACATCTCGCATTCTTGTCCATTTTATTATTTTTACGAAAGCTGTTTCAAAGAAATGTAATGACATCTAATTGGTCGTTTCGATATGATTTTGAAAACCTGTATCCAATGAGTCAGCGGTACAGAGTTACAATGTTAAAATCCCAGCTTACGTTCCCCGTGACAGACAGAGCACAAATAGCCTAGTGTGTAGCTAAAACAAATACAAAAAACTACAGCACAGGTAAAAAACAATATTTCATCTTATGTTTTATAAGGGTGGGGTGTCATTTTTATTCGTTATAATTAGATAAATTTCGTTATTTTTATCTATATGACGCTGTAACAGAAATAGTTCTTTAAAATAAACCAATGTCAAATAAACCCTTCATTCCCCCAAATGAACAAATATGCCATACCGGATGCGGTAACTATCCAATATCAAGGAAAACGTTCTGTCTGTCTGTGGACGTATCTCCTCCTAAACGAGTTGACCGATGCAGACTAAAGTTGGCAGACTAACTTAGTAGTCCAAAAACAAACCAAATTTGTCTTATATTTTCCCATATACTTAATTTTTTTATAGAACAATTCCTATATCTACTCACACCATAATAAAATTCTACAAGTCGAAGATTAGAAATAAAATTTTCAGTATTTTGCCTTGCTTCCCATAATAATTAAAATATACAGTAATAAGATATCCAGCTACAATTTGGGAAATAAAAATATTGCTGCTGTTTTCTCGCTCTTTTCTGATGCTCACCATTTAACTTCCGGTTTATACTAGGATTAGAATAAACGCTTAAGCCGGAATTAGAGAAGTGCTTTATAATTACAGTTTTTAGGTTATTTCTGATTAATTTATGTAGAATATAATTTTCCATAGATGCAAAATTCAAGATTATTATTAAATTTAATACATTAAATGTACCAAATTCAGACAGTAGAAATCTTTACCACATCTCTACTGTAAAATGGGATGCTGTGAACAAGAAGTGACGCAACTGCTTTGCCATTTCTGTCAAGTTTCTCCTCTCGATTGCTACACTTCCTCACTTCCAATCCGTTTCCAACATGGCCCGGCATGGCCAGATAATTAAGATGCTTGCCTCGCAACCTGAGGGTCACGTGTTCGAATCTCCTGTCCCACCAAACATGCTCGCTCTTTCAGCCATGTATGTGACGGTCAATCTCACTATTAGTTAGTAAAAGAGTAGCCCAATAATTGGCGGTGGGTGGTGATGACTAGCTGCCTTCCCTCTAGTCTTTCACTGATAAATTATGGACGGCTAGCGCAGATAGCTCTCGTGTAGCTTTGCGCGAAATTCAAACCGTTTCCAACAATTTTCCTGGAGAATGAATGCTACTGAAAATCCTCGCAGAGATCTTCCTCGTTTTTAGCCAGTTTGTGAGTGTTTTCCGCGTTTTCAAAATAAAAAAAGACAGCGGAGTTCAGTCTCCTTAAAATAACCTTTAAAACATTTAGCGTAAGCCATTTAAAGTGCAATACAAGAGCTTCAAAAAGAAAGCCCATTATGGATTGAGAGTTTACTTTTACTTGTAGATTGTCACTGGATCTGTTGGGCTTTCACCAAGAAAAGAGCTGGATATGTAATTTGCCACTCAAAAAATTAGTCAAATTGCACATTTATTTAATTTGAATTGCTTAGTAGGTCTTTGTTATCATTTTATGGCTCAGAAAATAATGTTGTGATATTTTTGCAAGTAAGTCGGGGCATAGATTGGCGTTGTGATAGAGCTCTAAATTTCTGAGCTGGTGAACAAGGTTCGAAGCTGTCTGATAAAAAATATTCCCTGCCCTTTAACTTGTGAATATGTTATAAGAGAAACAGTCAATCACTTAGCATGGATGATCAATGGTAGGGTACTGCTGACTGGCTTCATTCCCTCTGGTCAATAGCTCAAAATTTAGGGTTGGCGGCAGATAGCCTTAGTAGCTTTGCCATAAATACACAATACACGCAAGTAAGCAATATCTATTAAGTTCTAACTTCTAGATATTTATGACTACCTGGTATCGTAAACAAGAGATTCGTCCACCAGACATTGCCGAAAATATCACGTGATGTGCGTTCTTGGAGAATATTGCGTAATCTGAGTACTTTGTTCTGTGTAAAAGAAATACGTCTATCAGACAACTCATATAACAGTAACATGTTCTGAATACAAGTTGTAGTGTATAAATTTTGTCTATGAGACATCTCAGAGGAAAAACAAGTATATAAGAGATCGATATATCAGATATCTCAAGAATATCCCGATATCTGAGTATTTGACATAGTATATAAAACTTTCATATATTAGAAAACCATGATTAGTCATGTGTTTTTAAAAGAGATCCATCCGGCTTTCGCATACAACAGACAAAATAAGTGATCTGAAACGTAATATTATGAAATAGAGTTCTGACATAAGCTAATCCTTCAAGATATAATATGAACCAACTACTTCCAAACAAAATTCATCGACAAAAACACCAGTTTATCAAACATCTCAGAACTTATTGCATCGTGTGATGCCATATATCGTTGTTAATCTACAGCCAGGAAACGTGAAAATTTGATTAAAATGTGGGTACTGTTAAACTTTTAAGTTATAAGGCTCTTTTCACGGAAAACATATGTAAATATATATACTTTTATTAAAAATTTTCAGAACCTAAATTTTCACTCTTCTCGTGAGGTAAATAGGATGAATAGGGCAACATGCCTTTTCAATGAAAACAATCTCGATATTCTTCAACCAAAACAGTACGCATAAGACAGAGCTTCATCTTAACTTGTGAATGGAATGGTTGAATTGCTATAAGTAACATGAATGCTACCAGAACTTTTTCAGCAAAGTTCCTTATTGACACAACTGCTATCTGTGAACCCTAGGTGTAACAAAATCCAGACCATGAACTATTGAAGGTCTTGTGCGCTCAGTTTGACTGGTGATAAATGAAATCAACTCGGAAAGTAAATATATACTGAGATGGTTAGATTTTTTCTTGTTAAATATATATTAAAGCTATCATCCGAAAACAAAGTTTCATATTGAAATAATTTACTATTCACTTTGTTAAGGTAGCGATCTGTCTCTTTTACTATTTCATTATCTAAATCTCTTGATTAACTTTGATTATTCATCATGTGGTTTAGCTGCATTGTGTGATTTATTTTTCAGTTTCTAACTGTCTATGTCAGTAGCAAGATGTGTGGAAAGGTGCTAGACCTTTCTGGTGGTGTGAGAAATCCTAATCATTCAGGATTTATTTTCCTACGTGTTTATTTTTAGCCGCGGTATAGCGGCTCACAGAATGGCTCCGAGTTTGTTTTTTTCAAGTATAAACTTTTAGCTCATAGCTCCGTCATCTATTGACCGATTTGAGATCTAATTACAGTTTTGGATTCAGGAGGTCAAACCCTTTCGATTGATATATTTGACCACACCCAAGGTCTCATAAATTAATTTACTCTAATCCTGCCTAAAAAAATTTCAACTTGGAAGTAATCTGGTAGAAATCCTGATGAGTAATAAAATAGAATCGGGTATACGAGCGCCCCACGCTTGGTATTGCTGGAGCACAAAAATATCTAATACATAAATCTACGTTTGTGTCTGTCTGTTAGCACCTTTCAGCCCTATAATAGTAGGCCTATAAAGACATGGAATCAGCGGGCTCAGGTTTAATCTCTGTAACGTCATATTTTTTAGTGTCGATGAAAATTTTGTAATCTAATTTTTCCTACAGAAGGTGGGGGCTGGACCCCTGGGGTGTGACCCCCCCATTTAATCTCATATCTACTTTCAGAAAACTACCAAATCAGCATAACTTGACACAGTGATACAGGATGACATGAGGAAGTTCATGAGTGGCGTTGGACCCTCCCATCTAATCTATATAAATAAACGTCAATATGTGTGTGTGTATGTCTATTCTTTATACGTTTCCACATTTCCTGATTATTCAGCATGAAACTTGACACAGTAATACAGGTGACATGAGGAAGTCATGAGTGGTGTTGGACCCTCCCATCTAATCTATATAAATAAACGTCAATATGTGTGTGTGTGTGTCTATTCTTTAGACGTTTCCACATTTCCTGATTATTCAGCATGAAACTTGACACAGTAATACAGGTGACATGAGGAAGGTCAAGAGAGAAGGGGAGGGTTAGACCCCATCTAGTTTTGGAAAACTGCCAAATCAGCACAACTTGACACAAAGATACAAAATGACATGAGGGAGTTTGGATCGCCATCTAATCTACATAAATAAACTTCAATATGTGTATATGTGTGTGTGTGTTGATTCTTTATACGTTTCTACATTTTTCGATCAATCAGGAACAACTTGACGCAGTAATACAGGATGACATGAGGGGGGGTGAAAAAGTTCTCATAGATTAATTTATTCTAACCCTGCTTAAAATAATTTTAAGTATCGCGGCTATTGAGGATCCCCTCTTGTTTTATATTAGATTTTCATCAGCCTAATAACACATATTTAACTTATTTGCTGTTTAGTTGGTGGTTAATGACACCTATATTCTTGTTTTTAACCCAATTGGCCACTTCTATCCGTTTTAATCATAGAGTTTTAGTCATCCCTAATCGCTGCTATATATCTTTCCCAGCATAAGTAAAGCATTAGTATTTTCAGCTGGCAACTGTTTAAGGTATTCAGCCGCAAGAGACTGTCGGTAGTCACAGTTGGTTGATATTTACGATTATCAGCCTGAAATTATTATTTTTACGTTTATGAACATGGATAATGTATTACTAACCTTAATTTTTTTATTTTACTTAATGAACAGTTATATTTTCCTAAGGAGCTTCTGAACTTCTAAAACAATTAGAAAATAATAATCCTAATATATACACTAACGTCAAAAAATATATAGCATGCTCATATTCAACGCTACGATCATAATTTTATTTTAAGAAGAACCTGTATATATATAAGCATAGTTATTCATTCACCTGTTCAGTGTGTTGACGTCAGAAGTTGCTGTGATACAAACAGTATCTATGGGGACGAAGAAATTAGATTAAAAACCTTTATTATTATTATTTATTTCTCTATATTATTTTATTTTGTATAAACATCCTATTTATAAAGTGTTTTATGATAAATTAATTTTACTATAAGTTGCTTTAAAACAAATTAAGTGAACAGGAAGACTGTGTTACATTTAAAACACGGGACATTTGTTTTATGGATAGACTTTCTTTGATTAACAGTTCAAGGTCAGAATTACCATTACAAAGAATGGTGAATCATGAGTGATGACCTAAGTATATGGTCGAAACGTCGCATGGCCATTTCTAATAGGTATATATATATATGTGTACGTATTTCTCCGTAATAAACATTTCACAGGTATAACGTATTTCGCTTTAACAACCTTTCAAACAAAATATACACTTTAAACATCGTGACCTTTATGTTGATATATATTTCATCTTATTTCAATTTCTTACTTTGTAATTTTGTTTCACTGTCGAAAACGGTGTTACGTCTTTGCATCTTTGTATAGAGTAATCTAAACCAAAACCAATTTTTTTTGAAGATATTGAATTGTATAAAAAAGACGAAACTGTGTTTTTAAAAACATAAGCTATTGTTGTTGCTGAAACATTCTTCGAGGATATAAATAAGCTTGGACTCGTGGGTGAACCGATGTGAACAACAGTAACACTCACGAAACCCAGAAGCACAAAAAACGACATCTCATCTAGGTTGTACAAATTACTGGTAATGATACCATTTACTTCATTTATCAGAATTTGTTGGTGGGATCGACGTAAGAAACAATTAGCAAAGAAAAAGAACTGGTGGTTACGGCGCTCGACTCGCAATCTGCGTGCCGCGGATTCGAATTCCGTCACCGAACATATTTGCCTTTTCAGTGGTTAAGGCATTATAACGTGACGGTCAATCCCACTATTCGTTAACAAACCGCATTTCATGAGTTGACGGTGGGTGGCGTAGACTGGCTTCCTTCTTTCTAGTCTGTCACTTCTGAATTAGAGACGGTTCGCTTTGCACGAAATTCGAGAAATAAACAAACATCTTTTTAATGTTCTTTTTACATGCACTGTATCGGAGAGGTCGACAATGTCATTAAGGAAAATGTGTCACTAGTATTACAATACCACTTTCTTTTTATTTAAGGAGTGAAATATAATTATTTGTATTGATGCAAATCGCATTTACTCATTCTTATAATATTCACACTATAGATATGGTTTATAAATTTATTCGTTCTAAAAGTAGTTACACTATGAAAATGGTTTATAAATTTATTCGTTCTAAAAGTAGTTACATTATGGAAATGGTTTATAAATGTATTCGCTCTAAATATAGTTACATTATGGAAATGGTTTATAAATTTATTCGTTCTTGTAGTAGCTACACTATGGAAATGGTTTATAAATGTATTCGTTCTTGTAGTAGTTACACTATGGAAATGGTTTATTAATTTATTCGTTCTTGTAGTAGCTACACTATGGAAATGGTTTAT
>NW_013665711.1:876363-880210 GCF_000517525.1 Limulus polyphemus
ATTATGGAAATGGTTTATAAATTTATTCGTTCTTGTAGTAGTTACATTATGGAAATGGTTTATAAATTTATTCGTTCTAAAAGTAGTTACATTATGGAAATGGTTTATAAATTTATTCGTTCTTGTAGTAGTTACACTATGGAAATGGTTTATAAATTTATTCGTTCTTGTAGTAGCTACACTATGGAAATGGTTTATAAATTTATTCGTTCTTGTAGTAGCTACACTAAGGAAAGGTTTTATAAATTTATTCTTTCTTGTAGTAGTTACACTATGGAAATGGTTTATCAATTTATTCGTTCTTGTAGTAGCTACACTATGGAAATGGTTTATAAATTTATTCGTTCTTGTAGTAGCTGAACGAATAAATTGATAAACCATTTCCATAGTGTGAAAATACAAATGATTATGTAGAAGGCGAGCTGGTACTTTAATGCAACTAAAAATGTATAGATAAACTAAATAATAGAATAAAATAATAAATGAACGATAAACACAACCATAATTATAAAAAAGTAGAAGGGGCGAAATAAAATCATAGATTTAACTGAAATCATTTCCATAGTGTAACTACTACAAGAACGAATAAATTGATAAACCATTTCCATAGTGTAACTACTACAAGAAAGAATAAATTTATAAAACATTTCCATAGTGTAGCTACTACAAGAACGAATAAATTGATAAACCATTTCCATAGTGTAACTACTACAAGAAAGAATAAATTTATAAAACATTTCCTTAGTGTAGCTACTACAAAGTAGTTACACTATGGAAATGGTTTATAAATTTATTCGTTTTTATAGTAGTTACACTATGGAAATGTTTTATAAATTTATTCGTTCTTGTAGTAGTTACATTATGGAAATGGTTTATAAATTTATTCGTTCTTGTAGTAGTTACATTATGGAAATGGTTTATAAATTTATTCGTTCTTGTAGTAGTTACATTAATGGAAATGGTTTATAAATTTATTCGTTCTTGTAGTAGTTACATTAATGGAAATGGTTTATAAATTTATTCGTTCTTGTAGTAGTTACATTAATGGAAATGGTTTATAGATTTATTCGTTCTTATAGTATGATGCTATTAATGTGGCGGAAGAGTATTTGGTCAGCAGATTCTTCCTTTTAATGGTTGAGGATTTTTCACTAAACTGTGGCGTCAATGTATTTTGTCAGCAGGTTCTTCCTTTTAATGGTTGAGGATTTTTCACTAAACTGTGGCGTCAATGTACTTGGTCAGCAGATTTTTCCTTTTACAGAGATTGTGATAATTGTTGTGTTACAATACTTTGAATGGACAGCTACGTCATAATTCACTAATTGATTGGCCAAGTCTCCTCTGGTATTTCCACGTTCGTCAATCTAGTGTAGATCTAATATAGTAACTAAAACATGTAAATTAACAGGAAATATTTATTGCTTTCAGCTGTGGAACTGTATTTGAATAGATAAGACTTTAATCTATATCCAGGTTTTGAAGTACATTTAAATTAAAATGAGGATAAATCCTGTTGGTCTACTTTCTTTTCCCAGCTTTCACTGATAGAATTCATACAGGATAACAATATAACATATAAAAGAAAGTGAATTTCTCTGATCTGTGGAAAGCTTTGCACTAATTGTCGAATAATTTGTGATGCTTCCGTTGCTAAATAGTTAAAGTCAGTAAGATGGTTACGGTTTCATGGCTATGAAGAGGAAATCCTGAATTTTCCTGAGCTCGTTCATAAAGACAGACTTGGTATGAGCGGATATAAAAACAAAGAGCGTGTGATATGATAGAAGAACACAGTATGATATTTCACAGTGTCATTTTGTTTGCAGTGTCCAGAAGTAGTGTGAGACATATAATACCCAGAATAGGCCTTAGTCAGCCAGAGTTCTATCATGAGTCTAATTAAAAATACTATGGAATATTTTGGAACACAATCTGAAGGTAGACTTCAAAATATTTCCCTCACTTGAAGGAGCTTTGCAAGAGAAGTGTCAGTCACTTCCACTATAATTTTTGGAAATAGTGTGTATGTTTTATGTTTCATTCAGATAAGGCAAAATCTATTACTGAACAAAGCATACGTTCGTCATTGGTTAAAAATGCCATTTGTACAACTTACTTTAGCAGTACGTAACGACTGCAGATCTAGAAAGTTAAAAACGTATTTGATGATGTAAACAGAAATCTTAATTCGCTCTTTAGAAGAGAGAATTGAAAATATTGGTTCAATAAAAGTTATAGTAAAACACCCAGTTCTTATTAGAAATCCCCCCTAGTGGCACAGCGGTATGTCTGCGGACTTACAACGCTAGAATCCGGGTTTCGATACCCGTGGTGGGCAGAGCACAGATAGCCCATTGTGTAGCTTTGTGCTTAATTACAAACAAACAAACAAACTTATTAGAAATAGCCTGGCACGACCTGAAAATTGCAGGTTGCGTGTTCGAATCCCCGTAACCGAACATGCTCGCCTTTTCAACCATCTGAGCGTTACAATGTGACAGTCAATCCCAGTGTTAGCGATTGGTGGTGTTGACTAGCTGTCTTCCTTCTAGTCTATCTAGTATAAATTAGGGACGGCTAGCGCGATAGCCTTCGAGTAGCTTTGCGCGAAATTCAAAAACCAAACAAACTTATTAGAAGACATGGATCGAATCCCGATGAAGAAGAATAATAGAAAAAATATTATAAAACTTTATTCTACTTCAAGAGACTAAGGCATAATCATTCATATAATGTTAATCAGGAAAACATTTTCACAAAGCACTCCTAGGGAATATATATACATATATATGTATACACTTTAGAAAATATATATATATATATATATAGCCATACTGATGTAAGGTACAATAAACACAGCACTAATTCTGTATAGGCAGATAGAAACATATGTTTATAAGTATTCTGTTCTCTTTGTTATTTGCATATTTTGTAGAATATTTTCAACATATTTGTTCTCTACAGCAAAGGTTATCTAACTGACGGTTTTTCTCTAAGTTTTTAAATCTAATTTTTACTCTAGAAAGTTCCAGAACACATAATAAATATATATTAATAAATTGTTCTTCAAAACTTACCTGTCAACGAAAAGATCATTCAAATATCGAATAGTATTAAAACTGTCTTTACAGAAGATGCAATGCTATCTGTATCGATGCTACTAAAGTAAAATTCAATTGATTCCTTTTTATCCTTACAAGTGTACAAAGACATAATTTGTTTTGGTTTAAAGATCGTGTACTGAGTTATAAATAAAGGTGTTTAATGGTGGATATAATTCAATAACTTCTGTACTTCTGGCCAATTCAATTTTATCTTCGTTTCCGACTTATAATCTCAATTATGAGAATAATTTTTCAGATCAAACATGTTTATTTATTATCGATAATATTCAATCCAAAAAATCAGGAATATTGGACAATCGTTTTTTACAAGATCAATTGTTATGATCTCAGAATCACCTAAAAAGGTCATTATTTTGCAATCTATTTTTTATCCATTCTTTAACAACTCATCTAAAACTGCTCTTTAAAAAGGTAAAAGGCTTGTTCAATTTTAATATATATTATTTGACTACGAGCATCGCCAATTTCTTATTTATTAAAGATTTGAGACTCAAAAACCAGAAAAATTATCTATAAAGACTCCGGTTAAAGAATCAGATTTTCCTACATTGAGAGAGATTAATTACTGTATTTATTGATTTATATAGCATAGTAAAATTTCAATTAATTTTTTTCAGTAATATTTTTTTATTCTTTAATCATTTCTTCCATCTTTGCTGATTTGGTTTAAAATAATATAATGATGTTCTTTTAAGTATTCCTGTGTCTTAAAAGCACAG
>NW_013665711.1:880231-896818 GCF_000517525.1 Limulus polyphemus
AATTCATTTCTTCCATCTTTGCTTGATTTGGTTTAAAATAATATAATGATGTTCTTTTAAGTATTCCTGTGTCTAAAGACACAGTGAAAACAGTAGTCATTACTTTCTAGCATTCTATATCTAATAACATGTGTATATCTGCTTTATCTTATATAATTTGATTGAAAGAAACTAATATCGTTTTTAGTAGTTCTCTTTACATTTTACGATATTCTAAGTTATAATTCTTGTATTTTTATACATTATATTATATTAAATTTTATACATTCTTATACCTTAGTCGTTTGTAAAAAAATAATCATATGCACTTCACATTTAATAGTTAATAATGATTCATATCAGAAAATAAAAAAATAGACTTAATTTAGAATTATTGAAATTAGAATATTGATTTTGATTTTTTTGTTTTTCAGTACACGATGAACTTTTTCTTCAGAAACTTATTTATATCAAGTTTTTAAATTTTCTTTTAAAGAATTTGCTCTAATATGGAGGAAGTCGCATAAATACACATCTGCTAACAACTAAGCAAAACTAACCAACTGATCCTCGCTATACAAATAATCATGGCCCGGTATGGCCAGGTGGTTAGGGCGCTTGACTCGTAATCTGAGCGTTTCGGGTTCGAATCCCCGTCACACCAAACATGATCGTCCTTTCAGCCGTGGGGGCGTTATAATGTGACGGTCAATCCCACTATTCGTTGGTAAAAGAGTAGCCCAAGAGTTGGCGGTGGGTGGTGCTGACTAGCTGCCTTCCCTCTCGTCTTAGAATGCTAAATTAGGGACGGCTAACGCAGATAGCTCTCGTGTAGCTTTGCGCGAAATTAAAAACAAACCAAACCAAATAATCATACGATCGTATATTGTAGGGGGCTGTATGTACAAACAACACGAATTGTTCTCCTTAGAAAAACATTTGCAGCATTACAGTTCTGAATTACTTCCGAAAAAAGTACTTGCAATCATGAAGTTGGCTTGCTTGCGAGAGTCAAGAGAATGTTGGTGAAGTAAGAACGCAGCTCGTTTGTGCCATTGAAAGAAGCAGCGTTTGAGCAAGCTTCTGCCTGCAAACTGTGGTCTTGTGGGTTAGCGTGTCAGACTAGGGATCCGATTTGTGGATACATTATAATAGTGTGATATTATGTTAAAAGTATTCTTCAAGCGATGGGTGCTGCCAGCTTGTTGCCTCCATACTGGTCTGCAGTTCACTATCGGGGATGTTTATACCTGAAACCATATGAATTTTTTACCTTGGTGTTTAGTCCATGGTGTACATAAAGTGTCGTTCAGATGAATAAACAAAATGCTCGTAAACTATTTATGTAAACTATATACGAGTATACATAAAGTACTTTTTCAGATTTTCAAGCTATTAATAAATACTTATACTTTCATATGATTCCACTTTCAGAAGTTGTTAAGCTATTAATGCCATATTATGTACAATTTTGTGCCATACGTTAACGCCATAATACAAAGCAGAGCACTTTAAACTTATAAAGTTTCCTCAGAAATGTAGATGTTCTTTGTACATAAAATTTATCCCCGAACTGGTAGCAGCTGTATGTGTAGAGATACAGAAAGTATGAAACAGTAACAACTGTATAAGGAGAGAAAGAGAAAGAAAGATTGCCCTATACAATAATAGAAGGAGATATATAAAGTTTGGCTGTCACAGTAACAACTGTATAAGGAGAGAAAGAGAAAGAAAGATTGCCCTATACAATAATAGAAGGAGATATATAAAGTTTGGCTGTCACAGTAACAACTGTATAAGGAGAGAAAGAGAAAGAAAGATTGCTCTATACAATAATAGAAGGAGATATATAAAGTTTGGCTGTCACAGTAACAACTGTATAAGGGAGAGTTTGTTTGGTATTAAGCACAAAGCTACACAATGGGTTATCTGTGCTCTGCCCACCACGGGCATCGAAACCCAGTTTCTAGCGTTGAAAGTCCGCAGACGTACCGCTGTGCCACTGGGGGGCATAAGGGAGAGAGACATAAAGTTTGTCTGAAACTATACCAGCTGTATTGGAGGGAAGACATCAGAATAAAGCTACCAGTTTGACCGCCAATTTTAATTTCATTCCTTTAAGTCGCACACTCAATCCTTTTTTGGCCGCACCTTTATTCACACCTAAGGTATTTTTGATTAGATATCGTGAAATTCAATATA
The DNA here is from genome assembly GCF_000517525.1 of Limulus polyphemus. Classification (NCBI taxonomy): domain Eukaryota; kingdom Metazoa; phylum Arthropoda; class Merostomata; order Xiphosura; family Limulidae; genus Limulus; species Limulus polyphemus. The sequence goes on from NW_013665711.1 coordinate 882,413, forward strand.
CATTAACAAACAACAACAAATAAGAAAGTGACACTTGATTGTAACCAACATGAGCTTTAGGATCGGAACTCTGTTATTCGGAACAGACCCATACTTTATAAAACCAACCAGATTCTTTAAGATATATGGTGTTTTTTCCTCTCTAAAACTGTGTTAATAGCTTCCTTTATAGTAACGCCATGGAATTTAGATTAACAGTTTCTTGTTATCACCCCATGCAATCGGTAAAGCCGTATCAAGCATCATTATTTACGCTAATTGCATAAGCTAATATCATGTGATGCTAAACGTTCTTTAATTAGGACAATTTCATAAAATTTATCAAAGTTGTGCTTAGAATTTGGCAATGAATAATAACCGTTCACCTGTATGATTCTTTTGAAAACTTGAGCTAGAAAATGATAATTTTGTTTGCTTGGCCTAACCAATACATATGTATCTGAACGTCCTTTCACCCGAGATATTCGTTGCTCTAAATCAGTCATATTTAATCCGAATGACAAAAAAAGCTGTAGTAAAACTTTCAAACCGATAACCCGCGTGACTTTTTGCGTAGATGAGCAAATATTTTGGTTAGATTTAAGCGGCTTTTGTTGAATGACTTTGCATAAGTGGCTTATATTTAGGCCACATTTGACACCTAATTGTAGGTTGTAAAGATCTATTAACGTTCCGAATTTGAAAAAAAAATCCATAAAAGTAAAGTATGTTTTTCTATTAAATAAATTTTACGTACTTTCGGAGCGAAAAAAAATTCCGAATTGGAGATTTTATATCTCGTGTATTTCTTAATGGATTGCCTTGAAATTTGGTATGTGAAGTAAGGGTTCAGTATAGCACATCCTCAGAAAGTATTTATTAGTTTGGATTACCACAATCCGAGCTACAAAAAGTGGAAAATCGCTAAACTATTATTTCTGTTAATAATACACAGCGTGTCCTGCAGGTTGTTTTGGCTGCACGACATTGTACTGTGTGTCTAGATTTATTTACAATTAATAATACTAAGTTTTGTTGAAAAAGTACCAACCTTGTGAGAGAAGGGGGTGACATACAATTTGATGTGAACAGAGCAGCCTTATCGAGGGGAGAGACAAAAAATGTTAATAAACAGTATCAGAGTATGGGAGCAGAGACACCAAGTTTTATTGAAAGAGCACCAGTCATATGAAAGGGAGGACATGAAATTGGTCCAAACAGTATTGAATTTTAAGAAGGAAGAAACATAAAGTCATATGAAAAGGAGAAGCATAAAGTTGGCCCAAAGAGTAACAGCCTTTTGGGGAGAAAGACACACAGTTTAGCGTACTAAATTGAGTTTTTTATACTCTTCTACATACAGGGGATATTAATACAGGGGAACTAGCGTGTACTGGTACAAGAGGAAAACGTGATTTCCGTTTAAAACAATTACGATATTTTTCAACCCCTATCCAGTGCAATGAGTAAAGATAAGACTAATTCTACAGCATATAGCATCAACTGCATGATTTCAGCTTTCTCTGAGAGAAAAATGTGATAAGCACAAAATAAAATAAAAAAAATGAACGAAATTTGTACTATGTTACCAAACATATTTGCCTGATTTTCATAATGAAAAAACAAGAGACGTTAGATATCAAAATACCAGTTATGATTGCGAGGCTAGATTTTGTTTTTTGAATATTATTTTCCTTCCTTTCAAAGTATTTGATGCAGAAGAAAAGATAAAAAAATACCGTATTAGAAGCCCCGCTGCTTCTCTGTGCAGAATAGAACTTGGTAAGCAGAGTTTACACAGTATATTTAATACCGCTAATTGTTCTGTGCAGTGTGTACATTATAACTCTTCAGCACTTGAATGTCTTATGCATTGAGGGAAGTGATGAGCATGTGTAAGCGTGAGTTCAGTGTCTTCATCGAGATTCAGTGGGATATTTAATTATGGTACAGCCTACAATCGTGTATATAATCTCTGAAACAGTTAATAATTGCTTCCACTCTAAGAGAAGACTTACATTCCAAAACTGAATGATACAAGAAAGTTTCATCTGGTCAATACTATAACTAGTAGCTCGTGCTTGACTTAACAATAACAATCGTACTTTCCCGAATGTTATTTTGTTTCATCATTTTTCACAACAACTTTAATAACTTCTCTAGTTTTCTGTTTGATCCTGACTGTAGGCCTAGATTTTAGCGTTGTTTAACATTCGTAAGAGGTAAGCACTACGTAAGCAAATCAATAACGTATGCAACATGCTATCAAATAGACGAGTTTGCTGGAAAGTCTTAGAAAATGTATTGATCTGTGAATAAAATTTCCAATAGTATATTTCGTGTATCAGACACCGAGATTCGTCACCGTTATATATTAAACCACCAGTATCGTTGTCACTAACATTATTGAAAGACAAATCGCATTCATTTCTGATAATAGGTAATTATGTTATATCTTAATTCAGAGAATAATTTCAAAGGCTTGAAAGATTGGTTATTTTGTCACTTACTTTTTGTTCTCTTTTATTAGAGTTCCCTATGACCCTCTCGAAAAGCTTAATCATGAAAGAATGGTTATTTTGTCACTTACCTTTTTGTTCTCCTTTATTAGAGTTTCCTATGACCCTCTCGAAAAGCTTAACTATGAAAAATTGGTTATTTTGTCACTTACCTTTTTGTTCTCCTTTATTAGAGTTCCCCATGACTCTCTCGAAGAGCTTAATTATGAAAGAGTGGTTATTTTGTCACTTGTATTTTCGTTCACTTTCATTAAAGCTCCCTATGACCCCACTTCTGGCCTACGAATTTCTTGATTATATCAAAATAAAATTTTATTCATCTTGTGTTCTCTCAATAGGCTACATTTGTTATTATTGAATAAAAACTTTAAATTGTTAATGTAATATTACCCTTAATACGCTGATGTATGTATGGTATTTAAATATATATCTCCTTTTATACTTTGTAAGCATATTTTGCCATCTTTCTGATGATATGCCAATAAGGGGCAGATATATCGTAAGGCATAACCATAAGTTATGGTGATACGAATTCAATGTCATAATTAGTAACCTGTCGTGTTACTTGGGATAACTGTATTATAATACACACGCCTACACAATTATGTATCTAATATAATGTTACCATTAATTTCTAGATAACTCACCAGCAGACTAATTACTGCATATAGACTTTATTTAACCCTGAAAACTATGATGGTTATAATTTTTTTTAAACAGATGTACCGCCTAAGCTTTACTACTTAGTAGTATCTCAAGAACTGATTATTACAGAACATTAGTTTCCTGCATATGCCGTTTGAAAGATAATAACACAAGCCTGCGATAGTTTTATTGTCTTGAAATTTTTACATTTTTTACAGTAATTCCTGTACGCTGAATCCGAAAATGATATCCACTTTTCTCCATCACGTACAGATTTTTCACAGAAACGTCATAATGCAATACATTAAAGGAAGACCACAACACGTTGTTTTGAGACTAAAAGACGTAGATTTCATACAAAAAATCAAGATGAATAAGGATGCATATTCGTTTCAAATCAATGTTCTTCCCTTTTCTTCAGTTTATTTGTACTGTCGTTAACAAACGTAATAATAAAAAATGTTCATTGTGGTAAACGAAATAATAATTTGATCTAAGTAAGGGTGTTCTTTTTCTTATCGATTTACGTGATAGAAAAAAATGAATACTATTTTAGAAGTCTGCATAGCTGAATTATGGAAAATCCGTTATTAAAACCAAAACAACTTTTAAGAAGTTTAAATTCGCAGGCCTGTGTTATTATTGTTGCTGTTGTTCTTTTGGAGAAAAGCTACATAATTGGCTATCTTTTCTCTGTCCACCTCGTGCATCTAAACTTGATTATGAGCGTTATAAGCCCTCACCCTTACCCCTGAGCTATCATATTTGGTTGGGGGGGGGGGAGATTTGGGCTAATAAGAATTACTATTCAATATTTAATTACTTTTAATACTTCAAACATCTTTTCACCAAAATCTGTCAGATGGTCTTAACCAGAAGTAAGCGTTTTGATTGTTGTAAATTTTTATTATCTTTTTTTTTTCTCTGAGCTAGAATTGATAGTAATATAAAAATATAGTTTTAGTAAGAGTTTTGTACTGTTGTTTACACAATTGTATGTTTATTTTTCGAGAATGTAACAGAAACGATTCGCTTCGCATATAAATTACGTTTTAAAGAATAGTTAGAGTTTGTTTGTTTTTGCGTTTATTCGTTGGTGTTTGGTTTGTGCAGAATATTTTACAGCATCTATGTGTTTGTTTTCTTACCAGTTAACTTATGCTGATACTCACCCGATGTACACAATGGAAAACTACCCGAATTTTTTTCGGGTAGTGCCAAGTGAAGCTGCCTTCAACCCAGCAAGAGTGGCACTATTGCAGCACTTTAACTGGACACGTGTTGGAACACTCTACCAGAATTCACCGCGATACGCCCTGGTAAGCTTAACTTCCTATGTTAGTGGTAAATGTCTATTGGGTTCGTGACCATCGTGATTTACTCTGCGACTTGTGATCGAGTTTCTTGTTCTAGACACAGCCTTTGTGTCGTCAAGGGAATAATGTTTCAGGACTTTCCTGACTTAGTACTAGCTAGACTCAAACGGCATAAAGCATCAAAACGGGTGAAACAGCGTTTTCGAGCGATTGGTTTCCGGTGTAACTTTCAGAACTGAACACTTACTGTTTGTATAAATGCATCACGGAAGTGTACGAAGTGTCAGATCCAGAAGGAACTTTTGTTGTTTTGGATCACTGAGATGACCATTGTCATCGTTGAGGCAGATTTATTGTACACAAAACAAAATTATATATCTTTCCTGGGTGTCACAAAGACAATCATTGTTAAGGTAAACCTGATTTATCAAAAACAATGCCTTCTACAACTTTACCCAACAAAGTGTTACACATCCAACATTATGTTTGCTGATTAGATAATACAAATATTCCCGCTAGGTTATATATTTGTTTTATATGAACACTAGCTTACTCGGTAACATATTTAACACTATTTATTATCATTACATATATGTATCAATATTATGAAAGATCATGTTGTTAGTGTTTTCACAATGATTACAATACATTAGGGATAGGTAACTAAATAAATGATTGCATACAATGTATTCAAGAAAGCCAAAGTTGTCGTGTACTCAATATCATACAGTCTTCACTGTATCCACCCCACCACTTCCATGGAGCTTCAGAACACAGACACACACACTTTCACTGAACTACCACCATATTATCACCACCATCTTCATGAATGTATGTGGAACACATTTAATTGTCTCTACAGAGTTGCTTGGTACATATTCAGACATCTTCATGAAACTAATTTCAGGATATTTTACCATCTGTAAGAAATATCATATATTTCTTTTTTTTACTTAGCTTATAGAACATATTCTACATGTGTATGTAGTTACGTAGAATAAATTTCATCTTTTTTTTACTTAGCTTATAGAACATATTCTACATGTGTATGTAGTTACGTAGAATAAATTTCATCTTTTTTTTTACTTAGCTTATAGAACATATTCTACATGTGTATGTAGTTACGTAGAATATATTTCTTTTTTTTACTTAGCTTATAGAACATATTCTTCATGTGTATGTAGTTACGTAGAATATATTTCACTTTCTTTATGGCGTTTCCAGATTATACTCCATGGACGTACGTGATATGTATCCATCGATCACTGTGTAACTAAAAAATACGTAAATATATGGTTTGTAATGAGCCATTTCCACAAAATCATACGGAAGCCTGTGGAATATACTCAACTGTCTCCATGGGATATCATCAATCGTTTGCACGAGATTACTACAGATATATTTCATATTCTACATGGGAAGTACACTACTATCTTTATGTAGGTGTTTTTTATCCTATCCTCACCAAAGGACTACATGAAATATTCTATACCTTTCCCCTCAGAGCTACATTTAATATACCTACTATCTCAATATAACATGATATCTACTCACTCATTTATATAGAATTTCATGGACTCTGCTCTACCATCTTCACAGAAATGCATCAGGCTTCTTCACTGTGCAACATGCTATACCACCTGCTTCCTTGTCTTATGACTGTAATAATAATTTTCAGTTTACCAGAACGTAAATGATTCAGTTTATATTAACATTTTATTTATGAGTCATATATTGATAGATACTTACTGAATGTTATACACTTTAGGTCCGATAAATGTCTGGGATACTTGCTGTCATTTGCGAAAAGTTTTATTGTGCTAGAAGACGCTGTACTTTATAAACAAGATACACAAGTAAACAAACAAACGGACGAATAAACTGACAGATAGATAGATAGATCATTTCGTTTATTTTATTTTCTGTGAATCAGTAACTTTTGATCAAACATCGTATTTATGTATTATTCATAAAATTCTCCATATTTTTTTCTCGCTCAGCCTCACAGTAAGCTGTTGACAGAGCTCGAGACAGCGAAAATAGAAATTGCCGCACAGTATGGTTTCGTTGACGAGCTGAGATCGGCTATTCAGAAGCTAAAGGTAAGTTTGCCTTATAATAAATAAGTAAAACATTTCATTAAGGTGTATAGTACAATAAAGAATTATTTTCATTCTGTATATAATAACCCAACTCTTATCAAAACCACATAGCCTTTCATTTATATGAACAGATAAGTAATGTATTTGACGCGGCAATATTAAGACAAACTATTTGGAAATGTACATAATTTATATTGTTAAAATATGTATTGCAAAACTCCCGCCTATTCTCTAAAGTTGTATAAGATTCTCAAGTGTAAGAAGCAACAATATATGTTCATACGTAAACGCTAGTGTTAGCGTCAGTATTGTTACGTAAACTGAAATTTCAAGAAACTCTCCACACGCCTATAAATATAACCAACGCAACGCGCCAAAAAACAGTATCTGTTATTGGTTTGCTATAGTTGGTATACTACAAAACTCGGAAGCTATAATTGTGATTAACGCTTATTAATCGGAAAACTTCAGATACTTGACCAGGAACATTTATAAATTTCGAACATGATAAACCATTTAACACAGTGGATTCACATCGGACATTAGAACTTTTAAGTAGACATTATATAACTTCAGCGGTAAAAAACTCAAACTCGACCTGTAATCGGCGTGTGATCAGCGAGGTCCACAGAGCTAGCTGGCTAGCTCCCTATTAAGTGAATTATACTTACATAAACTCGAAATTAACTCGCTCATCGTGAACCCTCTATAAGACAACAAGGAACTTCCAGACTAGAAAGAAGACTTTATATTGTTTGTAAGTTTGTAAAAACTTTTGTATATAAATCATTGTTTGTAATAGCTATTTGTAATAACTGTTATTGTAAATTGTATTGTTGTTTGTATATTAAATATATTTGAATAGAAAAAAAAACTGTGTGTATCAATCTTGTTGGCAAATATGATAACTTGGATATATATCGGCATTTATTTAACTACTAAGTCTAAACTACAATTTAACTCAGTTTTAGGCTATTTGAAATTGTAATAAGTAATAAGCGTTACATATGAACTAAACCTTATTTTAGGAGTTTAGCGTTACATATGGACTAAACTTTATTGTTGAAACTTTGCATTACATATAGACTAAACTTTGTATTTGAAGTCTTGCGTTACGTATGAACTAAACCTTGTATTAGGAGTTTAGCGTTACATATGGACTAAACTTCATAGTTGGAGTTTTGCGTTACATATGGATTAAACTTTGTATTCGGAGGTTTGTGTTACATATGGATTATACTGTACTTGGAGTTTTGCTTGTGCATGATTTTTAGATGACAGCTAATATGCAACCTACGGTTCATATCTAGTGAGGCTAGTAATAGAAAAGTAAGCTATGACGAAAAGTAAAAGAAAAATCTTATACAGTTTCTTTATTGATATTTTTCTTCGTTATTTCCTTCAAATAAGTTTAATATGAAATTGAGCAGGCACATGTGGTTATTTTCCGAAAAAAAAAATTAAGAAAATCTTAAAACGTTTTATTTATACCTTAAAGTAAAAAATAAATAAATTTACAGTAAAAAACTTCTAAATTTTATTTTTTTCCTACTAAAATAATTTGACAAAATTTCTCAATAGATTGTATTATAGTTTATGCATTTGATCAAGTGCTATGAATACTTATTATATTGAGACAAAGAGTTGGAAATATTAATTTCTTTTGAGGTATATTTACGACTTTTTTCTGCTAGTGTTCACGGTAATCCTCCAAAATTTTAAGATTCAGGGACGTCTTACATTTTTTCTTGATCCATATGCTGGTAAAACTCATATTAAGTTGTTTAGATTCATATAATTTTCTTTAATAGTTTTTTTATGTCAGATTTCGTGGTAATTATTTTGAAATTTCTTATTTATAGAAACCTTTAACAATGAAAAATAAAAATAATTACAATTTGTGATGCTGTGCTAATTCATATTTATTTTAAAGATCTGAATTTTAGATCTTAAAATCCCGTGCATGTAGCGTAAGATTTTGTCCTTTTTAAGTTATTGTTTGATGTTTTTATCTCATTATTTGTACTCGAGCAAGAACACATATATTGTCAAAAGTTATACTGTTTTTTTTTATTTAAAAATAATTCTTATCCATTTTAAACTGTCTTATTTGATTGGTTTTATAGTGGCATTCTCTCTACTATTGAAGCAGACTAATTTCTTAACAAGAACACTGGAAGATTGACTATTATAAAACAGTTTATTAGATTTCATTCGTAAAACAGAAATATATGCCAGATAAAGCCCTTGTAGTGGGCTGTACTATATTTCTTTAATAATCGCTTAATTTTTTTTTCAGTTTTGTACGACTTAAACTTCGTTATTAATTTTTTTTCATAAACCTGTCTTCAAGTTTTAATAATATGTTGTACAACATTTTGAACCGAATAACTGGAAAGACTGTCACTTTACAACATGGCAGCACTAACTTTGGACCTTTCGATTGACAGCCTGGCACGCTTATAACCACTAGGTTACGCTCGATCCCTTTTTATTATTAAAGAAACCTATGAGGAAAATTATAGAAAAAGTTTCAAGTTGTCTTGAGAACGTTATTTGATCAACATTTTATTATGTTCTATCTCTGTTTTATGGTTTATAAAAGGAAGTATTCCTTTATTGACACCAAAAACTTATAAAAGATGATAAAATTGATCTAAAACTTAGACCGTATACTATGATTATTACGTATACATTACGTTACATCTGCTACTAAAACAGCATAATGCAACTATGGCATAAACTTGATGTTGCATTATTACTTAATTACTTAAACGGTATGCCGTAACTTAAATAGAATATTAACACTAATACTACATATACGTGCGATTACTACACAAACAGTATTATGCTGCTAATATTTAAACAATATATTGCAAGTATTACATAAACAGTATGTTGCTACTAATATTAAGTATATTGCCAATTCTGAGTAGTAGATATTTAAATCCTTGACAGCACGAACAATCGGTGCAAAATCGTTAACTTAATCGTTACCAATATACTCTGTAATAAAAGCACGTAATCAGAGCGAGGACAGATGCTGCACATTTAGTTAATGTGAAATCGAAACTAACGTAATATAGTTTAAGTTACTAATGTTATTATACAACTGTACGCTGAACAGCAGCTGGCGTATGATTACAGTCACAACTTTAGTGTGTGCAAGGAGTGTAATAAATGCTATAAGGAAGGCTAGAAATATTTTACATAGGTTGCTCTCTAAGTATATACATATATATATTCATAAAATAGAAAGATAAAAATTTACATATAAAAAATGTCTGTTTTGTTTTTAATCTCGCGCAAAGCTACACGAGGGCTATCTGCGCTAGCCGTCCCTAATTTAGCAGTGTAAGACTAGAGGAAAGGCAGCTAGTCATTACCACCCACCGCCAACTCTTGGGCTACTCTTTTACCAACGAATAGTGGGATTGACCGTCACATTATAACGCCCCATGGCTGAAAGGGCGAGGATGTTTTGGTGGGACTGGGATTCGAACCCGCGACCCTCTGAGTGCGAGTCGAGCGCCCTAACCACCTGGCCATGCCGGGCCGTTTGAAGAATGAAACAGGTCTATTGAGGTGTGTGAATCGTACTGAACGAGTATTTTGTAACAGAGGCCTGGTCTATGTTCGTTGTTTATATGAGAACCAGCCCACTTACAAAGAATACTGAAAGAGTTTCTCTGAGTAAATATGAACATGTCAGATCAACAGACTAAATGCTGAAAAATGTAAGTGGTTTGTTATGTTTCTCTGACTGAGTGATCTCTTAGAAATGTGAGACACGTTTTATCAGATGAACCATCCTCTTGTTTGTTGTTACATTCGCTGAAAGTAGAAGCATTTTTTTCAGGAGAGAAAAAACAATACTGGATATTCTTTACAAAAACATTTGTTATTTGATCTCCCACCAGACAACATTCTCCTTTCCTGCTTCAATTCCTTCTATTTTCACTATTTCTAAAAGTCCATGCACTTTTGTTGCGGAGTTGTTTATTGGGGTAAGTATAAACTTTTGAAAATGGATTCTTGTCGGCTTGTTTGTTTGATGTTAAGTGCAAGGCTACATAACGGGATTTCATTCTGAATAAATGATTATAGTATTTCATTAAGATGTTAATGTTAAATTTACATCTGAATGTTACATAATTCCAAAATATATCAGAATTTGTTATTTTTATTTCAAAATTATGAAACATATCGTATCTAACTGACAACATTATAACTATTATAGACCTCCAGAGGAATAAAAGAAAACCACGTGAGAGAGAGCAACTTCAATATTTGAAAATAATTTAATTGCGCTGACGTTATTTTTTATTTTTGGAAAGGTTCTAAAAGTAAATTGTTAAACAAAGTAATTTCTTTATGAATTAGTTAAGCGAGAGTTGGGTTGTTTTGCATATTCAAATTTATTCATATGGGAAATTTCATTTAGTTATAATTACACGAATTTTAGTCTTTGAAAAGAACTTTATTACCCTGGCACTGTATGAAAACAGCTTGAATATAAAACTATTGATAAAATAACATTTTCTATTTGTTACGAGCAAGTGCCGCGGAAACTGATTTTTTGCATATCAAGTTTTTATTACAGAGAATTTCATTTAATTATAACTAAACTTAGAAACGTCATTTCAAACTATTTTCTTGTTAGCTCTATTGAAATTGCTATATAATAGTTTCACTGCTAATATGCAAAGAAAAAAGATAATAGAAATTGATTGAAAAAACAAACAAACTTCGGCTCCAAACAGACGAATTACTTGAAAGTAAAATTGAGGCATTCTTACTAATATAATATTTCGTTACAGAAAAATCTTGATAAATATTGTGATATTGAATGTATTTCAGCTAATAAGTGCTTTGGATTGGAGCTGATTAAGGAACGAAATATTCTTATAAAAAACGAACATTAATTTGAAAAAAGATATGCTGCCCGTTTTTAAGGAAATTTTGGATTTAAAAAGAAATACCAAATAATAGATTCATAATAAGCTATAATAATGTTACTTTCTTTTAATTACATAGTATGTATCATCGTATACATGTATCAAACCTGAATTATAGCACAAACTGTTTGAAAATAAGCTCCTGTTTATAACTAAAGAAATTATGTTTACAATTACAGTGAAGCAGATTTGGTATGGCATACAGCTTATTTAGAAATTTTAGATTTAAATCTGAACATTCGTTTATGCTGAACATCTTCGAACAGCGTATATACACCGTACAGATGTTGAGCACGATATATTATAATGATTTTGAAGCCTTATCACGTTCTTACAGTCTATGTCGACAAGTTCGGTCATGCTTTATCTGATAATCGTGTTACTGACAATAACTCTGTAGCGTAGTTTTCACTGCAAAATGCTCCGTCGTAAGGATGTCATGTCTAAATCACACCCCTCCTTTCTGCTGTATTCCATAAGTTGTCTAGTAAAAGAAAACTACAGTTCTCAGCACCTATTTCAACAGTCCGATCGCACTTCAATCCATAAGTACTCTTTTCGGTGAGTTCGCCAGTATGGAATAGCATGAATACCCATTTCATTCTCCAGCTGCTTGAGGTATGGGATGATGGAACTGATATGTCGAAGAAGTAATTTTTGTACACATGACTTGTGTCGCTTTTCCAGGCATACATTATTCTTGATTATGTTACATACTATTGCATGGGACACGTGGGCTTTCACTTGTAACAAGACGCCACATTTTGCTTACTACAGCTGGGATACGACTTGTTGCAGGTCTCTTTCTTGATGGTCCCATTTCTCCATGTTTCTTTGTTTTCTAAATTCATTAAGAAAAAGGGACATCTGTGTCTTGGCAATCCTATATTCACGATATAGATACATCTTTATAATCTGATTGAATGAATATTTGGCAACGGGAAGAGCTGTTATAAACCCTTTCCAAAACCGATGAATTGTCGGTGATTTAACACTACTTACATATCGTCAAACAATACATGTCTTTTCACAGCAACTTGATATCAGCTGTTGTTGTCACGTGCCTTACTTTGATAAAGCATACCCAACCCTCTGTAAATACAAATAAATGTTATTAAATAATTACTTACGTAACTATAACTATCCTAGCGCAGTAGATAACAAACCTTAGTCTATATGATAACACATCCTAGTGCAGTAGATAACAAATCTTAGTCTATATGATAACACATCCTAGTGCAGTACAAAACAAACCTTAGTCTATATGATAACACATCTCAATGTAGTAGTTAAATTATTTTAATCCAATAAATCAGCCTAGCGATTTACAGAAACACTACACAGGTGGATAAAATACCCTAATTGAAGGATAACACACCTAGTTCAGCGACTATACCCCCTCCCCACTCGTAGTTGGTAATGCAGTCATATTTCTATTATCAACACATACATTCCAGTGAAAAACACTTACTAATCAGGTGGTTAACATGCATTACTTTAGTTGAATATCACACCTTAATCAGTTGGATATAAAGAAACCGACTCCTGATTCTAAGACGCAGGATTCAAATCCCAAAACGCCACAAAAGATCCTTTTTATCACTTCACGTGAAGATGGCAGCATATTTCGTAATTGAAACGTAGTTTTGGATAAATGTTCTTAGATTGGACTAAATGTAAACATATTCCTAATAGAAAGAAAAGGGTAGCTACAAGTTAAAAATCAGATTGGCTCACAAAGAATTTAAGAAATAAAATTAAAGAAAAGTATCATAAATTTAAGAAATTTAAATTGACTTGTATGACAGGAGACTTGGAAGATTATAGAAAATCAAGAAAGTTGGTGAAACAGGAAATTAGGACATCAAAAAGGATGTATGAGAAAAAGTAAAAAATAACTCTAAGGATTTCTTTAAATACATTAAGGGGAAACAAGATGTTAGGATAGGGATAGGACCCTTGAGGGATGATAAGGGAATGCTAGTATCTGATGATTATGAGATGGCTGGATTATTAAAGTTTACTTTTTCTTCGGTTTTTACTAATGAAGATTTAAGCAGAATTCCACATCTTGATCAGTTGATAAATGGAAACGAGATCAAACAAGATGTCTGCATTAATTCTGATCTGGTTAAGAAAAAATTGGGAAGTTTAAAAATGATAAGACTCCTGGGCCAGATAATATTTCCCCAAGGGTTTTGAAGAAAGTTAAAGATTGGATATGTGAGCCACTTGCTACTATTTTTTGTTAGTCCTTGAATAGAGGATTGGAAGTTATCTAATTTAACTCCTCTTTTCAAGGGCGGTGATAAAAATTGTCCCAGTGATTACAGACCCATTAGCCTTACGTCAGTTGTGGGAAAAAGTTTGAAAAGTCTGTTTAAAGATGCTTTGCAAAGTCATTTAACAAAGTTTAGAATTTTATTGGATAGTCAACATGGTTTCACTAAGGGAAAATCTTGCCTTACAAATCTTTTCAAATTCTTGGATAAGGTTACTGCTTATGTAGATGAGGGTAATGGTGTATATTTGGTGTATCTGGATTTTCAAAAAGCATTTGAAAGGATGCCACATTAAAGGCTTGTAAAACAATTAGCTCTATAGGTGTGGGGGATAAGTTAGCCAATTGTATAGAAGAGGGTTGTTCAAATGGAGTTCAGTCAAACTGGATTAATGTCACATGTGGGGTACCTCAGGGCTCAGTCTTAAGACCTTTGGTCTTTTTGATTTACATCAATGACATAGATGAACGGATAGTAAATAAATTACTTAAATTTGCAAATGATATTAAGATATTGGGCGTTGCTAGCTGTGAAGAGGGTGCTGCTGATTTTCGAAAGGATTTTGACCATTTAATGAGTTCAGCAAACAAATGGCAGATGAGTTT
>NW_013665711.1:897818-926917 GCF_000517525.1 Limulus polyphemus
TGGGATGGAGAAAGTTGTCATACGATGAGAGGCTGAAATCTCTCAAATTGTTTTCTTTTGAAAAAAGAAGAGTTAGGGGGATATGATTGAGGTGTTTAAAATTGTAAAGAGAATTGATAGTGTTGATGTATCATCTTTTTTATATTTAACAATGAGAATAATAGAACAATGGAACACAAATATAAATTTTGGCAAGATAGGAGTCATCTTCAGCTAAGACAGTTCTATTTCTCTAACATGGTGGTTGGCCTTTGGAATGGGTTACCTTTAGATGTTGTAGAGGCAGTTAATTTAAGTGAGTTTAAGAAAAAGCTTGATAAGTATATGAATGAAAAGGGCTAGGTATATATTTTTTAATCATTTTAATTTAGTTTTGAGGACGGAACAGCCGAGATGGACCAATAGGCTCCGTGTTGTCCCAAAATATTATGTTATGTTAAAAAAAGGCTGCAACAAAACACTAGTAATCGTAAATAGACCAGTTGTTGACACGACTTTCCGATTTAATTTCTTGCAAATGCTATGCAAACAACTACCAATTTGGTACACTTACAGTCAGCCTTAAGTGGTGCTGGGTAAGACAGTATAGCTCTAGTTGTACTGAATAATTCAGTATAATCTTAGTAATATCGAGTAATGCAGTGTAACCCTATCAGTCAATCTTCATTGGTACTGAGTAATTCATTATAGCCATATCTGTGATTGTTAAGTGATACTGACTAATTCATTATAGCCATAAATGTCAATTAAACATTAATCAAAGCTCAGTCTCTAGTCATTTTAACCCAAGGTTTAAGTACAAATAGCTTTGTATAATCGTATACAAATTACCAGACTTTTTTACATTCAATCATAAACATAACGTTGTTTCCTGAGATATGTGAAAAACCCCGCTTTTTTCTTTCTCCCTTTTGTTGAGTTTTATTTGTCTGTCCGATGTGTTTGTTTCGTCTATTGTTCTTCTATTCTCCTTGTTTTTTGTTTTTATTTTTCTGTCCTATATATTTGTTGCCTTATTTGTTTCTTAATCTTATTTATCTGTTCCATGTGTTTATTTTTTCTGCTGTTCTTCTCTTCTCCTTGTTTTTTTTTCTTTTCTGCCATGTGTATCTGTTGCTTTTATTGTTTTTGGTTTGGTTGTTATATCGGAATAGAAAGTCACTTGTGTGGATATGCTGTTGTATTATGCTCTCTTTCCATTTAATGTTGAAACTAACATAAAAGTTTTGTTACTGATAGAATATTTGTTATCGCTGAAATACCTCAGCGTATATGTAGGTATATCTGTATTAATATCTTTTATATATTTAAGACGCACCTCGATTGATAGTTATACTGTGGTTATGCACAAAAGCTACTGTTCAAAATTCTAGATTTCGAAGAAGTATGTTTCACTCACTCACTAACTGGCAACTGGAATCCAATTTAAGCACTGAAATATGATGGCTTTTTTAATTCATGAGAAAAAGATCAGACATTAATCCTCGCTCGAAAACCTCGTCAGTAGCAAAAGATGATAAAACGTCATTTTCATGCACTTTATTTGAAACATATGTGTATGATATCACATGAAAACTTTTATTGCATATTTCACCATATTTTCCATTCTACTGCTGAAGATAAGAATACAAATAATAAACATTAAACAAACCTAAATGAAAATCATACAATTTGCATATCTTCCAATGGAATGTATGTAGCAGCATCCTGTGCTTCTGACAGATATTAGGCTTATTTCATTTGACACTGTCAGTGCGATCATCAACTGGGAATTAAAATGGAAGATTATTAGTGTAATACTTCCTTTCCTGCTGGTATATCTGAGGTATCATAAACTTCTAGCTTATCAGATATATGAGTTTAATTATAACTTTTAAAACGAGTTGGAAAACAATGGTCTAAATGAAGGATTTAATATTTGTATTTTGTGAATTAATTAAATAAAAACAGAAAATTATTACTTTCTGTTCCAGCACACCCAATCAAAATTATACAGAATCGCGACCCTCTACAGTAAAGCACACACGACAAAGTTCACTGAGGCAATATTCAACCAGACTGTTACTTGTCGGTGAAAGAGTTGAAAACTTATATTTAAAAATACGTATAGACCCGAGTGAAACAGAACCATATATCGTGTTTAACAGTTCATATAAAAAGAAATGCCACATTTTTATCGACCCATGAATGTACGGAAAGTATTATCCTCGAGTAAATATAATTTTGTTCCAAAATGTGTTTTTCTTTTTTTTTGTAAAAAGTGAAATTGTAAAGTAATACTGGAAATGTTTTCCTTGTTCTTGTCGTGTCGTGTTATCACGTTATAACTTGGTTAAGTTTCTTCCAAAGTTATCTTACTATTATTATGTTATATATTCAGATATTCATAAAGAAAAGTAAATCAGGTATTTTAACGAGAAAGGTACTATGAAATTCAATTCACACATTATGGAAATGTCACAAGTGTTATGAACATAATGCTTCAATAACTAATGTTAATGTGTTATTACCTTTAAACATCAAACATATTCAAATCATTCCATTCCTGTACTTTTAAGTGACACAGATAACAACAAGGAAATGGTCCATGCGAAATAACAAGGACTTTTCTTATACGTGATTTGCTTCATAATATTCAGTAAAGCAAGTTTAGTATTTTCGAATAAACTGATAATTTTATGTTCATACATATGATGAATATAGTTTAACCCTGTTTTTTTATGTTGACAGGAAAAAGATGTAAGAATCATCCTAGGGAATTTCGACCAAAGCTGGGCTGGAAAAATATTTTGTGAGGTTGGTCAGTTAGTTTTTGTATATAATCAGTTTTTTTTAATTAAGAATAAATAACACGCCCCATTCTTTTTATACCGTTCAATTATTAAGTAGCCTAATGTATTATGCTTATTGATTTTGATATCGTCAAAGAGACACATTTTAAATTACACAGGCCTGCGAACTTAAACTTCATAAAAGTTGTATTGGTTTTAATAACGGATTTTTCATAATTCAGCTACACGGATTTCGAAAATAATATTGATTTTTTCTATCACGTAAGGATTTTTTTTACAAATCGGTAAGAAAAAACTCTTACTTAGATCAAATTATTATTTCGTTTACCACAATGAACATTTTTTATTATTATGTTTGGGTTCTAGAACGATCGATAAGACTCTCACGTCGCGATTGGTCAAGCCAGTGGTTGTCAACATTTTAAGCATAACAAAATGTGACTCGATTTCAATGAAAAGGATTCACTTATGTAAAAGTACATATGACGTTTTGTGAAAAATCTGTACGTGATGGAGAAAAATAGACATCATTTTCGGATTCAGCGTACAGGAATTACTGTAGAACATCTAAACATTTTAAGACAATAAAATCATCGCAGGCCTGTGTTATCATAAGTTAATTACAGTACCATACTTTACACCATTATACAGCATTTTTTAATGTATAGAAATTGTGCTATAAGGATATAAGATTATTTATACCATTCTTCTTCTAAATACTGTTCATTACTTTTAGCCAGTGACCTGGGAAAATAATAAAGTATTTACTAAATAACCCGGCATGGCCAGGTGGTTAGAGAGCTCGACTCGTAATCTGCTGACGGAGGGTTCGAATCCCCGTCACACCAAACATGCTCGCCCTTTCAGCCATGAGGGCGTTATAATGTTACGGTCAATCCCACTATTCGTTGGTAAAAGAGTAACCCAAGAGTTGGCGGTGGGTGGTGATGACTAGCTGCCTTCCCTCTAGTCTCACACTCCTAAATTAGGGACTGCTAGCGCAGATAGCCCTCGTGTAGCTTTACGCGAAATTCATAACAAACGAACAATTTACTAAATTTACACATTAAATTCCTTTAAGTGAAGTGTTTGATTTAGCAGTGCTGAATTATCAAATTAATATTGTAACGTTGTGTGAAAATTGTGTATTGTTGATTTCTTGTTTCATTGACACTAACATTTGAAGAAAAGTTATAGTTAAAGTACGTTTGTTTATAAATTATTGCATAATATTTCAAACAATGAACGTTCTGAAGACCGAACCTTACAAATCCTTTATGACAAAACCTCTACTTTGTTAACTTCGTTCAATGCTATCGAATTTTTCTCATAAAATAAAGCTACTTACTAGCGTTTGATGCGTAGCTTTGGACAATCTCACTTCTCCGTAGAAAGAAATGTTAATTTACTTGGTTGCTGCGTAGTTTTCTACTATTTTTGATTACAACTCTTTGGAACATATTTTTTTGAGGATAGTCTACTTTTTCAAAACTTTCCAAATTGACAGTTGTTGTTATCCAAAACCTGACTGACTCTTGTTTTTGCTCATTAACATAAAAGAAATACACGAAGTTTGAAAATATGTAATGATTCTCCACAATACTTTCATGATGTCATGTTCAATATATTATAAAATTCAACTACATCATCCAGAAGTTGGGACTACTTTGTGTCATAAATGGCTGCTGTTGTTATCATTTATCGTTGTATTAGAACCATCCAGAATTTAGGACTACTTTATGTCATGTATTGCTATTATCAGTTATCGTTGTATTAGCACCACCCAGAATTTAGGGCTACTTTATGTCATGTACTGCCTTTATTATCATTTATCGTTTAGAGCTACTGTATGTCACGTGTTGTCGTTATTATCAGTTATTATTGTACTAGAACCATTAAGAATTTAGGGCAACTTTATGTCATGTATTGCCGTTATTATATGTTATTGTTCTTTGAAATAATCCAGATTTTAGTACTACTTTATGTCATGTGTTACCATTTATATTAGTTATCGTTGTATCGAAATCATTCAGCATTTAGGACTACTTTGCGTCACGTATTGCCACTTGTATCAGTTGACGCTATATTGGAATCCTCCAGTATTTAAATAAATATATTAATTAAGCCTAGATAATGAGTATTGGCATTCACTTTCTGCCTGTTTCTTCGGCTATTTATCTGGAAAATTCAATACAGAATTCAAAGCAGTGCTATTCCATTCGTAATACAAAATATTTGGAACCCAAGGTCACAACAAGAAACAGCTGCAATGAAGAGATTAGATAAACAATTGACATGGTTAGAAGCAGATTCCAGAATGTATTTTTCTTATGAAAGAGTAGTAACATTAACGACATTAAGTTATAGTTTCTGAACTATTTGATCTTACAAGGATGTGCAGCGTGAACAGTGAAGCTTGTAAACAGCCGTGAAGATAGTAGTGCAGCCCCTCAGAATTTTGTTTCCAAGAAATACGAGAACAACAAGTTTTGCAGTAACTTGGAATTCAACAGTAGAATCTGATTACACAAGTTAAAACCGAAAAAAAGAGAATGAGAAAGTATTTCGTTGGACATATTTCAAGTAAAGAGAACAACACGCTGGGAAAGTAGGCCAAAGTTTTGATTCACAAGAGTATTTGACATCAAATTGAACGAAAAAGGAAACCAGACTAATCAGTTTTAAATCATCAAATAAGTTGATTTTACATGAAAAACAGATTAATCATTAAGTAATATACCTTTATTTGTTAGATGGAATGTAATTAGCCACCATGTTGCTCCAAACTTTATCTAGTAAAAGGAGCTTATCATGGCCTCTTCAAATATAATATAATAATTGTAAGAAATTCTAATACACATATATATATGTATAACAATACAGTCCAGGAAAGTTATCCTTTTTGTATGTTAATATCACGCAAAATGAAATTCACCCTTTTCTGCAACTCAGAAACTCTTTTGTCGTGTAATTTTAACTTCCATTCAAAACTTAGGTTTGATTAAACATTTCTTCATATGGTCTTAACCTCCCCCATTTAATTTTTTAAATAATTTTTCATTCAATATATCATGAATTGACTTAATACCTTATCACACTATTCCTATAATTTCTTCTATGTGTATAATTGATTCTGATTCATTATTATCGTCTCACTTTAGGTTTAAACAAAGCACCTTTACTTCATATATTTTGTACAAACTTTAACTATTTGTATACACCGCTAGAAATTTTTGCTCTTGATGGATCATTCGTAAATTTGTTTAAGTCATGCATTATAAAAATAGTTGTCTTAAACACCCTAGGAAAAAATAAGAATAATCGCACGATAAAAATATTTGTTCTCATCTTAAACTTACAAACAGATATATAGGTTGTTCAAATTTCCTTAAAGTATTTTTTGCTCAATATATCTCCTCATCATTGTTTTAAAAATATCTATCAAATAACGCATTTCACTTGTTCAAATATATTTAGTTCTTCAAGTATTCGTGAATGCTAAGCATTGTCTGATACATTCGTTTTGAATTATCATTACTAACCCATGGTAACGTCATATGCAGCAAGAGGAAGCAATACAATTATTCTCATTGCATAACTTTTTATGGCTAAATAAGATATTCGATGTAGATGAAATATTTAATAACCTAAACATTTATACTATGCCTAGATCGATGCTTCATTTTTATTCTATTTTATACATAATAGCTTTGAACGGGTATATTTTAAATTAACACTTTGACAAATATTTATGAATTTTTAAACAACAACAAAAGTCAAGAATTATTCATTAATCAATAAAAGCGTTTATGAGAACAGTTGCTCATTTATACCTTTTCAGTACAATTAATTAAATGTCTTTCAATAAATAAAACATTTTAATAATTAATATTTTAAACCGTCCGTACTTGGTGAAACTCCTTAATTACAGAATTGAGGAATAAAACAAAGACAATTGTACGTTTCATAAATACTTCATTTATTCACGACCATTGTTTTGCCAGTAAAGGCATCATCATCAAGTACAGACTGAAATGGTTTGTAAACAGTTTTATGTATAGTTTAACCAAAGAACCGTGAGTAACCAAGACATTCACCTTCAGACAAGTGTGGAGGAGCTTTAGTTGGTTTGGTCGTTTAGAAAATACAGGTTCCTTATAACATCCAAATTAAAGAAAGAAAATAGATGAGACATTTTCTAAAAATATCAGATTATATAAGCTGCAATGAATATTCAGAAAGTCCAAAGAATATTTAAAAATACCATAGAATGTAACTCTGATTAATATTTGAAAATTCCAGAGAATTTCTAAAAACATAAGATAATATATGGCGCAAGTAATATTCTGAAAATCCAGAAAATATGGAGCGTGAACAGCGAAGCTTGTAAACAGCCGTGAAGATAGTAGTACAGCCCCTCAGAATTTTGTTTCCAAGAAATACGAGAACAACAAGTTCTGCAGTAACTTGGAATTCAACAGTAGAATCGGATTACACAAGTTAAAACAGTTAGAGAGAGAAAATCAAGGTTCTCTAGTCAGTTTCCAGAATGAGAAGATAATCCAAGTCACACTCCTTATCCACACAAAACAGAGAAAATGCAGGTTAACTTGTAGAAGGACTCGAATACTTAGGTTTCAATGAATACTTACAAGGATTTATAATACAGGTCTCAGTCAGTATCCAGAAGGACTAGAGAATGCAAACTCAAACCATGTTCTAAGAAAAAATCAAATAACACACTCAGTTAACTCTTAGGAAATCAGTGCAGTCCAAGTAAGTTTCTATAAAAACTGAAGAATGCAGAACTCTTTTAACAACTGTATTGATCAATCAGTGCATGTGTCCCATTAAACATCTCGAAAGACCAGTCAGTATACATCACTCTGTTAATTTTTGAGAAGATGAAAGAGTAATAATCAAAAGTAGATTGGAAGAGTAATAGCTTTAATCAAAAGTAGATTGGAAGAGTAATAGCTTTAATCAAAAGTAGATTGGAAGAGTAATAGCTTTAATCAAAAGTAGATTAGAAGAGTAATAGCTTTAATCAAAAGTAGATTGGGAGAGTAATAGCTTTAATCAAAAGTAGATTGGAAGAGTAATAGCTTTAATCAAAAGTAGATTGGAAGAGTAATAGCTTTAATCAAAAGTAGATTGGAAGAGTAATAGCTTTAATCAAAAGTAGATTGGAAGAGTAATAGCTTTAATCAAAAGTAGATGGGAAGATTAAATCATATTAAATTATATTATAGTAAATAGTTTATATTGTGCAATTCGATCTGCTTTATTTATCCTATTACAAATACGTATTTCAAAGTTAAATTGTTGTATAAAATGAATTTTCTCACAATGTTAGTTGCTGTTTTTGTGCATCTAATTAAGGATGTAATTATCCTTTGCAGAAATTTCAATTTGATCTTATTAACAAACAACACACTAAACATATCTTTTAATGATCTAATTTGTCACGTAATTTCGATTCTTCTTAAAATAATCTGTCTGAAATAGAAAACTGCCAAGCGCCTCTATCTAATTTACTTTATTTAATGTAAATAAAATTATCCGTTTATTCGTGATTAAAAGCAAATGAATATGAATAATAATTTTCATTTCACATAATTCGTACACGTCCAATATAACTATGTATTATTTAATGTACCAAATACACTAAAATTCAGTTTCCAGCATTCAGTACTAAAGATATATTTTCTAGTAAATAAACATTTTCTATTCTATACTTCGCAAATATATTGAGGTTTAGTTGAACCATAAGGTTTCAAGCACATTCCACTGCTTTTCATCACATAGAATATTTAACACAACTGAAAAATGATTCTTTAAAATAAGGAAACATCTACAAGGATGACACGAGAACATCAGAATACACGAATCCAAAGGGCTAACAATTCCTCTAACAGTCCACATCAGCTGCAATCAAGGAACACAGAATGGAAGAAATTAACTGGGATGATTTAGAACTTCTTTACAGAGAGTAGTGCTATACATGAAAAAGAATGGATAATAAAAAGCGGCCCTGAAAAAGGTATCAACAGGGATTTTAGTAGAAATAAAAGCTCTGCATTATAGGATCCTCAGATCTGAACATTTTTCACATAGTTCACACCAGCCTCTGTAACAAGCATTTTGAAAACTTTCCTTCATTCTTTTACCATTTATGAAAAAGTTATTACATTTCTGTTTTGTTTTACTTGGCCTTGCAATAAACTATATTGTTTAGTCTTGTAATCACTTTCGGAAATGATTATAACCTAATGTATCCAGTCTAATTGGTATTATTTTTCATTTCATTATACGTTTGTATATATGTAACATTTAAGTATATATTTTATTAACTTATTCTATACTACACTGTTATATATTGTTGTCTTGTCCTTGTTGTTTTTATACTATTGCTGTTTTTAATTATGTAAAATAGAACATTCACTGTTGTGATTCTTTCATTAACATTAGTGTCGTCTTGTATCAGTAGTTAAGATGGCCATTGGGAGGCGGAAGTAAACAAACATGAACTTGACCCAATTTCGACAAGCTTCTATGAGTGCTGAGGGTATTTACCTAATATGTACGTCATTCATACGTCAACAACATTAGGGGATATAATAGGATTATGACATCAACACAAGGGGGCGTGCTGCTTATCATTTTCATATTATTTCATTCGATATATAGTCTTTGCTTTTATAATTAATTGCCATGGAAACTTTCTGAGATACTGTAGAGAATAACAATACAAAAATTAAATGTACATTCATGAAATTCTCAATATTTGATGGTATCATAGGTTATTATTTTCTGCTTTTAAGTTACTACGTTCTGTTCAGATCTAGAGCTCGCATATTTGCCATTTAAAACTACCATTGTTTTCAATAAATCACCTTTTTCAACAAAATCAATAAGATTTAAATTCTTAAAATCATGAATGTTTAGTTTACTAGCTCTATCTTGAGTCAAAGCAGTCCTCAGATATAGCCAGATACCTTCATCATGATCCAACATTTGGCATGTATGAGCTGTTTGACTAGGATCATCGACTTAGCAATCCCAGCAATTCTCTTTTCTAAGCCTTTGTATGACAGAAAATACATGCTCAGTATATACTTCAGTATATACTTTTTTAAATGTTATTATTAATGCAATTATATGTAGTTTCTGATTCTGTTTGTTTTATTTGGTTTAACAATGAAGAACAGATTTTGTATGTCACAGAGATTAACAGCAAGTAAAACTAATTTATCTCTTCATGCACTTTACATAACTCTATCACTTTATTATTCTAAAATAAGTAATGTGAATATTAAAGTGACCATTTTTCAATATGGTGATATACTTCTCAGTTTTGAAATCTCACGACAAAAGGTATGGACTACAAGAAATAACACATATACCCTTTATGTAAAATCTGTTTATAAGATCATTCTTATAAATTCACGTGAAAACAGTGTCAGACATCACCAACATGATTAGATTTATCCCTAGAATCTTACACTTTACATAACAATACATTCATGAAATTCTTAATATTTGATGGTACCATAGGTTATTATTTTCTGCTTCTAAGTTACTACTTTCTGTTTTCGATCTAGAACTCACATATTTGATGTTTAAATATAACTTTACAAATATAACTCACCAACATCTATACAAAAGTCTAACTTCTTGAAAATGTAATAGTTTTAGACATGTGAAGAAATAACAGTATTGTCCATCGTCTTACAATTTGGACTGTGTTCTTCAAATTCATCCAAGGAGTAAATTTCTTCTGACAAGTTGACAATTCAATAATAATTGGTATTTACAAATAATAATATAGCTAATCATTCAATGGAAGCTTGCAAGAAATATTAATGCTGATGTTCATTGTAAACACTAGAAGTGAGAAACATTTTCATCAGTAGAGTTAATATGTGTAAACATAGCTTTCTTTTTCTCAGGATGTGATGACTCTGAAAAGAACCTTTAAATTTCAGCTGTTAAGTGAAATCATTTCTTCAGATTAATATTCCACTTCTGGACAAATCCTCATTTGTAAAACATGAAGAAACCGATTTCACAGTAATCCTACAGTATATCCAAATGTTCTAGCATTTAAGTAATCAAATATAATAAATCTCTGTCACAAAACATAAAACATTTCTTCATTTAGAGACTCTACAAAACATATCATGCACTTGAAATCCATAAATGAATTGACTATCCACTTTGTCCTGGAATTTTGGACAATAGATCTTTTGACCCTGTTGCTTATAGCCTACCACTACGTCATATTATTCAGGGGAACTTTTTGACTTTGGCAAATTCTAAGCAACACATAAATTTAGCTTATTTCTTATTCTGGTAGCAACATCCTGTGAAAGTAAGTAAAAAATATCTGGTACATCTTTTATTTCACTGATTGTTTTATGTGTTTTCTTAGGATATTGTTATAAAAAGTTCGTGACAAAATATTTAATTTAAACAGATTTATCGTGTAAGATTTCAGTTTGTAAACTCAGAAACCTAATTTATCAATTAATTTTGCATTTCCTTATACAGATATTTTAGGAATAACACAAACTGAAACATGAATGGACTATATAATACTGAATTGCCAAGATCAAAATTAACTTTCATACAAGTCTAGTAGATATCAGGTAGTGCACAATTTTTGAATACTTTTCTTCTCAATTAGACCCATAAACTGAATGTTTCTAATGCCTATTAACAAAACTTCAAACATTAGATTGAGGATATTAGATAGATGACTTAACAAAGACGAAAAGGGAAACCTGCATGCACAGAC
Organism: Limulus polyphemus; assembly: GCF_000517525.1. Classification (NCBI taxonomy): domain Eukaryota; kingdom Metazoa; phylum Arthropoda; class Merostomata; order Xiphosura; family Limulidae; genus Limulus; species Limulus polyphemus. Next base: position 909,411 of record NW_013665711.1, read on the forward strand.
CAGATGCTGTTACTTTTATTTTTATTTGATTCAGTATTAAAGGGTTGGTAAATAATGATTTATAAAGAAATGTTATGTCTTATTGCTATGTGTTCTGACATTCTCGTAATTCAAGAGACTCTCGTACGTTTTCGTTTAGCATAGAATGATGACACATTTTTTGTTTGTTTTTCTGCAACTTTGAAAAACTTCAAGTAGTACTTTGTGGTTGACACCTAGTGTAGGATGGAACTACCTTCCCTAACAACATGCACATAGCAACAGGCCCCCTGGTGTTGATGTTGTAATCCTATTATATCGTCTAGCAACACGCCCTCTGATGGTATTGACGTATAAATGGCGTACATATTAGCGCAATGCCCTCAGCACCTTATACGAGCTTGTCGAAATTGGGTCAAGGTCAGGTTTGTTTACTTCCGCCTCCCAATGGCCATCTTAACTACTGGTAGATTTGTTCTTTTCTTTCAAATAATTCTCTATCAGTAAATATGTAAATATACAAGTATTGAGCGAGCGTACACAGCCTACCGATAAACAAATAAGAAACAAAGGGTACGAAATTGCCTTTACTATTTAGTGGATCTGCCCTTTATAATACTTTAAGCAGAATCACAGTCTCGCAATGTATTTACAATATCTGAAATCTGAGCCTGTGGATTTGCATCCAATTCCTTGCAGAGAACATGGATGATGGATGTCCATAGAAGTTGATAAATTGGGACATTTTCATATCCAACGACTGGCCAATGGACAATGGCAATGCCCTGATCTTCAAGTCATCATTTTGTGACTCGGACTGAATGAGCAATTGGGGAAGGAATATTTAGCAGTTACTGCTTGAAAAATCCAAATTTAAAACTTTGTAAATGTTACATATCAGTGAAAGACCAAACAATGGAAGAAAAAAACGTGCAACTAATACATCTTGTATACTTAGGAAGCTAACAATAGTAGCTAATTAAAATTATTTTAGGATCAATCTAGCTCGAGAAAGAATCCAAATGAATAGAATTAATTCATACGGATAAGATTAACCCCTAAAATAAATAGCAATATGAATAAAGAATAAAACTTTTCAATATTTGGGATTACTTCAGTTCTAATCTTCGTTTTTGTGTAAGTTATTCAATTTGAAGAGGTACTACCAGCAAGTACCTTCCTCACAGATAAAGCTATAACTAGCGTAATACACGTAAACAATTATGGAATAGAAAACGAAATAAAATTGTCTGAAGTTCTGAAAAAAATCATTGATATGAAAAAAACAACGAAGTCTGTATGCTATCCTAAATTACGTGACATCTGCGAAACACAAACCCTTTAGAATACAGAAAGTTTTGAAATGACATCTTTATGTATAAATATCTCCTGTAAATATCGTTTCTCGTAAGATTTTGGTGTGTTTTAATCCAGTTGGCAATGTTGAGCTCTGATATTCAGTAAACTTGCTTGTTTAGAACAACTTACGACACAAATAATGTAACTATCAATGCATTACTTTACATCAGCTGTCCTCGATGGCTCAGCTGTACGCTTACGAACCTTACAATCTAAACTCCAAGGTTCAATTCCCCCGTGATGAACAGAGTATACGTGCCCATTATGTGTCTTTACACTAAAACACACATATCGGGCTGGGTAAGTTGGTACTTCTTTACGCTTTGTACACTAAAACATGTTACCCCCCAAAGTGTTGTCATCAATTCTGTCTTATGTTACTTTACGATGTAGATTAAATGAAATATTATTAAATAAACTTGAGATATGAAAAATATTTTAGTTGGTAATATATATATATATATATAATATTAAATATCCTTCTTTATACAACATATAAACGATACTTGTATTAGTCGTTTGTTATATAACAAGTCATATAATTTAGGGGCCCGGCATGGACAGGTGGTTAGGACGTTCGATTCGCAATCTGAGAGTCGCGGGTTCGAATCCCCGTCCCACCAAACATGCTCGCCCTTTCAGCCGTGGGGGCGCTATAATGTGACGGTCAATCCCACTATTTGTTGGTAAAAGAGTAGCCCAAAAGTTGGCGGTGGGTGGTGATGACTAGCTGCCTTCCCTCTAGTCTTACACTGCTAAATTAGGGACGGCTAGCGCAGATACCCCTCGTGTAGCTTTGCGCGAAATTCAAAACAAACAAATAAATATAATTTAGGAACGCCTTAGCTGGAAGAAGTCTCGATATTACCGGTAATCATTTAAGTAATGTTACTTAAATTATCATTACTCTTCTTAACATTAATTTAAACCGCATGACAAATGATCAGAAGTCTTATTAATAATTCAAATGATATTGCAAATGCTCATCAGTTTAATTATAAGGTAATATCACACTTATCTTAGCTATTAAATATCATGCTCCGCCAGCTTAGTCGTTCCACCATAAAACGTATCTTTGCTTTGATGAGCACGATATAAATCAATCTATTCCAGACATTTTGCATCATCGCCGATAAAAAAGTACGTTTGAGATTAACAACCTTATCTTTTTCTAATATTCTCTTTTCGAGTTGTAATCTTCGTACCTGACGAATCTTTCTTTAAATGTAGGTTGATAGTTTCATATATAACTGTCTTCAAACGAAATGGGAATATAAGTCACTTTTCCGCTACTTTATTGCAGGATATCGTGTATGTGCTATTGAAATCTTAACATACCAGACATTTTCGTAACTGTAAGAGAAATACAAATCTTAACTGCTGTTCAGCATTCCATTTTGTTTGAAGAAAAACCAAAAGGACGCATTCAATCTCAAATCGAAAGTAATGGGTAGCCAGTGCGCATGTCATCTAGCTATCGCTTATATATTTGAAGGGTCGGTCAGTTACTGATTATCCTTTCTTTATTGGCGTTTTTCGTCGTACAACCCAATGATTTTATTCTCAGAAACTTTTCAAATTAATTTTGTTTATTTTGATTGTTTTCTTTCCTGATACAACCTATTCTAGAAACTATGAAAAATGCCATGAATGATCAAAGGTATCGCGTACATTATGATATGTATTTACTTTATGCAATCAACTTAAATGGGTTTTTTTTGCGTAATAACCATGAACAAAGTATTTTTTAATCTAAAAACTTGACATCTTTAATTAGATTTGTTCGTAATTAAGAGCGTATAGTATGTTACAGAGGGTTGAGTATGTTATATCAAAACGATCTTGGAGCCTCACCACGTTGTCACGGTCTAAATCGCCACGTCCTGTCATGTTCTATATGGTGGTCGTGCATCTTGGAAATAGCCATGCAGCGTTGTTCCATCGCAAAAGGCTGTCATATGACATAATGACACGAAAATAGGTTACAGTTATCAAACATATTGAGGATTCCCTCTTGTGTTAGAAATAGTTTTGTGGTTCTGTGTATAATATTATAGTAAAAACAAAAACTTTCTTTCCAAGCTAATTTTGTATAAAAAAATTTAAAATATTAACATATTCTGACTGGAAATTTATTAACTAAACATAAACATTAGGAGTAATAAATATTACTTTTGTCTGGAGGTTTTTTTAAAGTAATATGTTTATAATGAAAATAATAAACAGTGAATAAAGTTTTTAAAATGTTAATATATTCTGAATTGATACTTGATGTAATCAGTATGAGTTCTGGCTCTCAGTTACTTTAAAAGTAATAACGTATGTTAACAAAAACTTAAGATTATTTGTTTTTTATATTCATATATTTATTTGGATTGAGCGCATCCCAGCGGTTAGTGTGCCGACTATGGATTTTAGGTTCTGTGGTTCGTGCCGTGGGTAGCGGTCTAATCCTACTATTCGGACTAACAAAAGTAGCTCAAGATTTCCAGCTAGTCATTCACTTCAAAATTATGGATGACTAGCTTAAGTATCCTTCGTGAACTTTTACTCAAAATTCAATAAATAAATCGTTTTTATTTAAAATATTTATTTTTTGCTTAAAATTCATATTATTCTTGTGTAAATCGTTTATGTTAGCGCTTTAACCTTGTTCATTAGCCTCTGTAATACCAAATCTTATAATCCTTTGTTTGTCATTGTTTTCTACAAGGCTTTTCCTTTACTAATATCTGGTTCATCATTTAGACCCCCCCCCCAGTGGAACAGCGATATGTCTGTGGACTTACAAGACTAGAAACCAAGTTTCGATACCCGTGGTGGGCAGAGCACAGATAGCCCATTGTGTAGCTTTGTGCTAAACTTGAAAGAAACAAAATTATCCAGACACCATGTTGAAATCGTATGATAAAACTACTAAAAGCTCGAGAAAGTGACATGATGATCAGAATTACTGTTTATTGTTTTGTTTGTTTGTTGAATTTCGCATACAGCTACTTGATGGCTATCTGCGGTAGCCGTCCCTAATTTGGTTATGCTATACTAACAAAAAGTGGAATTGACCATCACATTATAATTCTCTCACGGTTGAAAGGGCAAGCATGTTCGATGACGTGATTCGATCCCACGATCCACATATTGCAGGTCGAAATCCCTAACCACAAAGCCTAGAATTATTGATTAGACTTTCATTTGGTCAAGTTAATTATCAGCCTAAAATTATTGACTAAATTGTCACTTGGTCAAGTTAATTATCATTGGTGTTTTATTACGTCTCATGCTATCGAAAAAGTACTTATTGCGTTATCAATTGTATTGTTAAATTGTTTACTTTTAAAGGTGAAGTAATTAAAGAGAAAATAAAATGATGAATAACTTCTTTGCACATACTATTACGATACACCATCATTTTAGGCTTATCGCGTTGGTCTTTATGGGAGAAAGTACCAGTGGATCATTGTCGGAATGTATGATGACTATTGGTGGGAAAAAACTGGTAAAGACACCACTTGCGATCAATCTCGACTTCAAGAAGCTCTAGAAGGTTATATGGCTACCGATGTTTTACCACTAAGCACAGATGAGAAGATCACTGAATCAGGCTTAGTAAGTATTACTGCTAGAGGGCTACAGAAATACAAATATTTTATTTCTAAATACTGACGATAAGATCAGTAGCGTACACAAGGTTAAGTACTATCTTAACAAGGTTGTAGAAATACAAGTATTTTGTTTATAAATATTCCTATTAAAAATCATTGATCCATGTTTGCTGGAGAGTTACACAGCTAATTATAAATATTAATAAATAATTTCCAACCTTAAATTGTAAATAAATTGTTTATAAGAAAAAAAAGGGGCACTGTTGAAATGGGATGTAAGTCAGTGTTTCCACGTTGAACTTATGCTTTTTATACTTTATCAATTTGCAAAACAAGCTCATAGCTATTATTGTAATTTTTTATAAATAGTTGAAAGTAAAACTTGAGTTTCTGAATAACTGAAAACCGAGTCTGAGCTTTATTCCAAGCCAAGACTCTAATTTTCAAATTTCTACTAAACCATCAAGTCCAATAAAACTAAGAAAACTATAACAACGTTGTGAAGCATGAGCTAAAACATTATTTTAATACAAAGGGCTTGGTATTTTTCGACAACTTCTGATCGCCTTTTTCATAGTAATTTATTCGGTTCTTTATAAAAGTTATATAACAGCGCCATCTGGAACTATTTAGCAAGAATATTATACAACCACAATATTTTCTCAACTGGATACTTTTTTCATCTTTTATTGTGTTGCAGTGAGAAAATACTTTTTCATTTTTGGTGTAACTCTGGTCCTTTGTATAGATTTGTCCCCCTGTCAGTCAACAGTGAGTCTACAGACGTACAACGCTAAAATCCTGAGTTTGTTTGCTTCGTTTGACAAACCGCATATAACCCATTTTGAATCCATTTTAGCAACGTTCGAGACTTGATTTATTATTATTTGGCTAGAACGTTTGACCAGTTAGAATGGGCATTGGGCCAAATTCACACGGTTTCATTTCATAAAACCTTATAACTTTGTAAGATATGTGTTTCTGTAATAAATACATCAAACTGTGTGGCTGGAAGGAAGAAGAATATTTAAAGTTATATTACAAAGTGCTGACTAAGTAACTTAAACATATTCTATGATGAAAAAACGACAATAAGCTCCAGGACAAGGTTAAATTTATTTCACTCAAAATTTCGTTCTCACAATTTCTTCAGGAGCGACCTCCTACTTACGCTGATAGACTGAGTAACACGTTATACGTTTTTAAGTTTGTCCTATAGACCAATAGAGAGTAAGGAACAAGTACACAAGCATGGTATTGTTAGAGTGATCGAACACAAAACGTAAAATACCAATTTCTAATGACACGAAAGTAGGTGTGTTACAGTGATCAAACACAAAAACATAAAACATCATTGCCTAATGACACGAAAGTAGGTGTGTTACAGTGATCAAACACAAAAATATAAAACATCATTGTCTAATGGCACGAAAGTAGGTGTGTTACAGTGATCAAACACAAAAACATAAAACATCATTGTCTAATGACACGAAAGTAGGTGTGTTACAGTGATCAAACACAAAAACATAAAACATCATTGCCTAATGACACGAAAGTAGGTGTGTTACAGTGATCAAACAGAAAAACATAAAACATCATTGCCTAATGACACGAAAGTAGGTGTGTTACAGTGATCAAACACAAAAATATAAAACATCATTGTCTAATGACACGAAAGTAGGTGTGTTACAGTGATCAAACACGAAAACATAAAACATCATTGTCGAAACGCCTATTTGGAATTAAATTTTAAAAAAAAGTATTAACTGTAGCAAGGATGTCTATTTGTAGAAGACATTTGTCGGTGCGCCATGTTTTTCTACACAGTGGTCCATAATGACACAAATCTGTCGTGTAATGAAATGATGTTTCTCCAATGTAAAATTCGTTACATATTTCACAAATTATTTTATAAATAACACTTTTTATTGTGCATTTATCACCTACTCCTGCATATTCAGCGAAACATTTCTTTTTTCTTGAAAGCATTATCTGATTTGTATGCAGAACGTATTAATATTTGTTTTAAAGTTCTGTTTATCACAGCAATAGTGAATACTATGGGTCATCACCAAAAGGATATGAATCATTTTGCTATTATCTGGAACTTCTAGAACAATGATTCCGTTTTAATAGTTATTTTCAGTTCGACAAAAGTATTTACAAACAACTAAAAGGGAGTTGCTAGGGGAAACTGAGTTGCGGTAGATTTTGCAATTATAGTACATAATATAAAACGATGCTCTAATTTCATGGTTCCAAAAAGAAGGTATAAAAATCTCTCTTATGGTTAAGGTATAAAAACCTTTGTTGTGGTTAAGGGATATAGATGATATTTTTCCTATTTAGCCTGCCAATTTATACAGAGTGAAAACGTTTCACGGGTATTGAACAGCTTACAAAAACTCTAGAGCACTTGGCAAAAAAAGTGGCCAACTGAGTGTCCTAGATGTTTTTCATGATCATTTCCGAAGTAAACGTATATCAAGTGTATACATAAAGCTTTCTCCTAGACCAGTTTCTACTCTAAGATTCACATCATCCTACTCATATGAAAAAAAAAAAACAGCTGTCACAAAATAAGTCATTAAGATCAACCAAATTTGTAATTCTAAAAAAAGAAAACTCAAGGGACCGGCAGAGCTACAACACATGATCGAATTGAATGGTTACTCAGCTAGTTTTACCTCTGCTTCATAGAGAACTAAAAGGGGAACTTTTACCCTTGCAAACAGGATGACACACATAACTTTGCGACTTGGACTATCATATACATCAGTGACAGACTTAAAATAGACTTACAATTAGTGGTAAGAAGGTCAGATTTACCTATAAAACTTGTGCAAAAACCAGACAGAATCTTAAACAATACTATCCGCGTAACCTTCTTCCTTACCTTCTATTGGTCGACAGAGTAAGTTTAAGTGTATAATAGTCTGTTACTCATTCCGAGTCTACCAGTGTAAGTAGAAGGTCGCTCCTGAAGATATTGTGGAAACGAAACGCTGAGTAAAATAAATATAGTCTTGTTCTGGAGTTTATGGAGAATATCTGAAAAACGTATTTAGGTAAATCTCTAAGAAATGTACTACACGACTAATTCATACACACCACCCCACAACGTTAGTGTTATAAGAAGGAACAATACAGTCTCATTAGATAAGCTACCTATCTTGCGATTTGCCTGAAACGTACAAGGAAGTCAGATGAAATCCTTTTCTATAAATTAATACTCAATAATTAAATTATTATACAAAGAAAATTAATTTCTAGTTTGTTCCTAAAAGCTTGTCTTGTTTTTTCTTTAGATAAAATAGTTTACATCTCTTGAATGAGATGCTTAATTCATCGTTTGTAATCTTTTGATTTCATTCTGTTTTTTTCTCGAACGAGGTACCTGCTGAATACGAAGCCCAGTATGACGGAGCAAGAAAGGGAAGTTACAGCCGATTCCACGGCTATGCTTATGACGGTATCTGGGCAATAGCGCTGGCTATGCAGAAGGTACGGCAGAAGCTTATGTCCGAAGGAAGCTTCAGGAGCTTAGAAATGTTCGAATATAAAGATCCTATGTGGGTTCGCTTGTTTCGAGAGGCCTTTAATAAAACAGCGTTCCTTGGAGTCACAGTAAGAGCGATAGATGAATTAAGAGTTAAAAAGAAAGATAGATAGGTTTACCTCAGTGTGAATAACGTACTATGTAAAGGTAAATCTAGTAATATTTTATTGCCCAAGTATTTTACCTTCAAAATATAAAGAAAAAATAACATCTGGATGATATTTCTTTTATAAATAACGTACACGTGCAAGATGCATGACTGCGATGTTTATTGCCTATAAGTAAAGCACAATAGTCATCTTTATAGCATGATGTGTAGGCAACCACATTGCATACAACTGTCATTATTGTTTCAGTTGAGTGTCAGGCTTGTGATATTCAATCGTTTTGGCCAACTGACATTAATAATCACGCGCTTTAGTGCTGACAATACTTAGTAAGGGTTATGTGTCTTTAAATATCATATTTTAACCTTTTTAGTCATCATAAAGGTTTACTCTCACTTTAGTGCCTAATTTTTGTAAGTTGTATCTTGTTGGCATGATACTTAAAGTGTCTATTAACTCACAATACTTTAGTGGTAAATTTCTTGATGTAGTAACAAAATAGGTTATAACTTTCCGAGACGAAAAATTGTGTAGCACTTATATCTCGACCCTTTTTTTTTTGGCTTTTACTGAGATGCATTAAGTACTCATTAGTACGAATCCTAACATCACGTGATATCGAGAATCTTTAATTAGTTAAGTTGTTCATTAAGCGAAGTTCCTGAGTAATAAATCATAACACTTTCATGCCTAGCAAAATAACATGCATATATAAAATATATTAAGCATGAACAATATTAAGAAATGTGTGAAGGCATCAGTTTATTTCTTCAAAACATTCGTTTTAATCAACAGCTGTTTTAGGAAGCTCAAATTACACTCAATTTAAATCATTTATGCAGAATGTTGTAGCAAATTTCAACATAAGCTAATAATGACTGTACAAAATTCTAAATTTTTTAACTTGGGTTTTCGAACAAGCCTAGCGAGACAGACTAGCAGTTTGTAACTGTTACTATTTTAAATTAATAATAGACGATTTATTATGTTTTTACTTGTTCTATATGACGATATGAAACTAATTTACATTTATGTTAGATACGATAATTAACTTAATCATAAAACGGCTAGACTCCACATTTGTTGATTAGCTGGGAGTTGCTGCTATCATAAATCTAGTGTAATAAGCACTTTATCTAATTATTAAAGCGTGTACATTACAACTTCTGCGTGATAAGTAAGCTTCCGAACACAGAAATATATACACCTTCGATGTATGATGTTCTATCTCAAATATTAGAGTTCTCGCACGTTCTATGATAATTCAACAAACTACATAGATTATTCCGTAACGAAACTGTTTAAAAAGTAACAGAAATTATTTAAACAGTTTAACAGAAAAGCTTTACTGGAATTTCTGTGTTTTTACCATTTCAGGGACCTGTTAGTTTCATCCGAAATGAACGACGTGGACTTGTTCTTCTGAAGCAGTTTCAGAGTAAGCTGTTTTTCACTTAATATAAAAAACACATAAATTATTAATTATATTTTAAATGTATACGTTGTTTATCCACGTACATTTTTATTCACTAGCGTTATCTTATCAACAAAATACGTTCAACATTTGTATTCAAATGCAAAATTTTCAAATAATATATATTTTCTACAACTTAAAATTTAGAACAAAACTCGCAAGGAAATTAAGAAGCAGCAAAAGTTTATTATATATCTTATGACATTTTCAGTAAGTTAGGGGCTGGGTGTGGCTAGTAGTTAGCATACCGGACTCCGAATCCGAGAACCTATGTTTCATCTTTTGCTACACGTGGATGCGTTATAAGAGTTACGGGCAAATCCTACTATTTATTTAGTTGGCGGTGGGTTCTGTTGACTATCTTCTTCCTTGTAGTTTGCCAGTTCTAAATGTGTAGCTTTATACTGGATCTAGAATAATTCTTTTAAGCTCCGTTTCTATTTAAATAACAATCATGGTGATTGTTCATTACTATGCATAAACATTTTCATTACGATTTTCTACAAAACTTTTCACTTTGCAGACTTTGAAATGTTAGATTAATGCATACGAAAGGCTCCTTCTCAAAGCTCATGTTGCTGAATCAGATACGTAAAGATCTGCTGATACTCTATTTAAACGACTTTTGCGGCCATCTCGCTAAACACCTTTCATTTGATGTATAGAATTTCTAGAACTGAACGAAACATGTGATCTTCGTACATGTTATGATACAGCTTGATCTTGCTTATATCATTTCTCTAAATATCTGAAGTTTTACTAAAACTTCTTGTTGAGAGTGTGACGATTTCCTCTTGGTATTTTAATATAATCGTCAACTTGAACAACCAAATCTTGCAAAACCAAAAAATTTAACTGGAAATATTTTTTCATATTTTATGACTAAATATTTAGGGTTTTTTAAGGTTTTTATTTGCGTGAGGAGGGTAATAAAAATTTGATTCTCTTTGTGCCTTTGATTCCAAATACTTTAAAAAGCTTTTACCTATCTTTAATATTTTTAATAAGACTTCTGAGACGAAAGACTATTTTTCTATAGTTAGAAAGAACCTTGTTCATCCGATATTTTATTTACTTTTGTTCTGTCAGTTTCTTATTTTATAGTATGTAAACAACTATTTACAAAACATTGTTTGTTTGTTTTTCATTTAAAACAAGATGAGCAAGTTTCACGGAATTTTGAATGTAAATTTTTAGGTGTTTTATACAATCCAGACAATACAATTTTACTGCCAGGTTGAGCTTTATGTTATTCGTTATTCAACGCAGGCGTTTCTCTATTCAAAGCTCATTTCAAGTTGAATGGATAATAAACTTGCATTGATATCAATATTTTTCCTGATGGCACACATACACACTTCGCACTGCATACTCCTTGATAACGCAAAGGCCACTGGGAAACCCAGTACAATTTTTTTACCATATCTTGCAAATAATTTTGCGTATGTGTGACATTGCAGCTTCTTTTCCCATAATAAAAGTAAATTGCAGCACAAAAAACTCGGTGCTTGATGAATAATAAACATTAGTTACCTTTCGGTCAAAGTTCAACAGTCAGCTACTTGAGAGCAATTTCACCATCTTATTTCATTAATGGAAGCAAAATATATTGTTCTATTACTTACTATAACATCAAATTTTAAAATATGACCTTTATATCTTGAAACGTGAGTTTTGTCTACAAGAGTAAAATGAAGAAATTGTGGTTACCGTAATCTGAATGTATTTATGTGTTTTCTATTACCTTGACGAAAATAACATTCTCTATACACATTTGACTTTGCATTAGTTTGTTATATATCGCTTTTATCTAGCTGTATCTTTGCAAGAAATCCTAATTTAGTATAGCTAACAACAGCATAAAATGTTATAAATTTATTATATTTTTATAGCCACATGTTTGTATGTATTTATGTAAAAATACAAATTTTGTAATTGTAGGTCAACTGATTTTACATCTTGTTAAGCATTAATTGGGTTTATGGCCGAAAGCACTTTTTAACAGTGTAGGTACCTAATGGAAGGCTCTACAAACATTTAGCTATTTTAATTTATTCATTTATTTTCGCGTGTATATTTATGGAGATTGTGTATATACATACGAATATTTAGTAAATGTAAGATATATGTGTGTGTACATTGTGTGTGGTGAGCACATAGGTAGTAATATCGTTGGTGGAAGTTGTGTGTGCTTGTACTGTATTATAAAAAGTTCACATATCTCAACATATTTTGCACTTTAACTGTCGTTTTTTTTAACATGCTAATTTTCAGTATCCTCTACAGGCATTAGAATAAGTTCTTTCTGAAGAGCACTTTTGTTTACATTAATATGAACTTTTCTTTAAGTATTTAGTTATTTAGTATTAAGTATTTAGTTATTTAGTATTAAGTATTTAGTTATTTAGTATTAAGTATTTAGTTATTTAGTATTAAGTATTTAGTTATTTAGTATTAAGTATTTAGTTATTTACTATTAAGTATTTAGTTATTTAGTATTAAGCATTTAGTTATTTGCTATTAAGTATTTAGTTATTTAGTATTAAGCATTTAGTTATTTAGTATTAAGTATTTAGTTATTTATAGAAAATCTGCAACCTTCCTAAATCAGTAATTACAAACAAATGTTCAGACACTTATTTTAAATGATTATGTAATAAAACCTACATTGCATAAAATAATATGTTATTTCTATAACATTTCCGGTATTTGGCATTTCTGTATTTCCTTTACTGATACTCTCAAATAATCTTAAGATTATTTTTATTATAGGTTACAAACACCTTGGATCTAATAACAAAAAGTCAGTGCTCATACTGTAAAATTAAAATATTCCAGAGGGTATACATAGTTTTGTCAGTTGTTTATGAATAGGAACGTTTTATTTGTAAGAGTCTATCTGATGAACTCGGTCTCATGTAAATGAGTAGATGTATCTGAAGCATCAGATTTAACTGTTTTTAATTTGTTTTACGTACGCCAGGAGGGGCTGAAGTGAAAATTGGTGAATATGATTCTATCGCCGACACACTGGAATTAAGTAAAGGAACAACTATTACATGGAGAGGTAAGACAAACCTTGTGTCCAATTTATGATGAACTTACGAAAAAAATCATTTTGGACATGAATTTAAAACCATTCATAATAATATTAATTTTTTCTTTACAGCTGTATCAGCTTTTCAAGTGGCCTACCAAGGGTCAGAATGGTTCTGAGAGAAGATTTTCTTGACAATCCCCCTCTCCCAACCCCACCTTAATTCAGTAAACCTTCCTCTCCCGATTTCAAACATGCAATAGTTTCCTTTGTGTTATTATCTGGACATTCCTCTGACACCGAAGTATCTAACATAAAAATAATTCTTCAACAATAAATAATACATAATTTTAGAATAACTGAACTCCATTTATGATTACTTGAAAGTGAACTTTCGTACTTTCTCGAAAGCAACTTGAGTTAGGCTGTAGGAGATAAGCGCTGCGTTTTTCAGTTCTTAGCATCATTGGGATCATTCCTAAATCCGAAAACAATAGTGCCAAAGCTTCGTTTTTAGATTCATAACGTGGATAACTCAATCGGATCGTAACTTCGCAACCAGTATTTGCTGAACAAGCTTTCAACTCCTCTTTTTAACGGTACTTTCTTGTATGAGTATACAATAAAATCAATATTGTTGGACTGGACATTTCATAAGTATTTCCATTTATTTTAATACTGTATAGCAAATTGTACCTCAATACTGCTTTAATGACAAATGATATTTTATTATTTTTATAAACATGCTAATCATGTGCACTCACTTTAGCATTTCTAAACTTTACTCTTACATGTGCAAAAAATTGTTAGATAAAAAGAAACTACGAACTAGGAATGGGAGCACCAAAAAGTAAAGAAACAAGGTAGGAATGGGCGGGTTAACATTAAACACTTGGTGGTTTTTGACACGGTACAACCTCAGAGTAGGTGGGGCCAACATTCCGCCCATTTTTACTTCGGGTACTTTTTATAACTTAGTCATTGTTCAAACTAAATGAAATGTGTGTATATAGCTAAGTTTTCTGTAGCAACCAAGTACAGATACATGTATGTAATCAAATTACGTGACCCTCACGAAATGCATGACATCATTAGAGGGTGTTTGATGTCGGAAGTGAGACATAGTCATACTTTATGGGAGACATTATAGCTATCTGACTTAGTAAGGAATGGGCCAAAAGAATAGTATGAAAACCACTAAACTTGGAGTTTTTAAATTTGTTGAGTATTTAGAAAGGATTAGCTACTAAAATAACTCAGTTCACGTTTATAATTGGATCAAAATTCAAAATAAAACATGAAGTATGAATGGAAGGAACGATGGCCATATCCACCTTGAGGTTGCACTGTGTAAAAAATCACCAAATATTGTAACGTTATCCCACCCATTACTACCTTGTTTCTTTACTTTTCGGTGCTCCCATTCCTACTTCCTATTTTTTTAAACTAGTCTCATAGCTTTTTTTTTGGTACTAAGTATCAAGAGTGACTGTACTCTAGGCCTATTCTTCTCGTAGTTTTTCTTGGTGCTAAGTCTCGAGAGTGACTGGGCTCTAGGCCTATCCTCCTCGTAGCTTTTCTTAGAGCTATTCTTTGCTATAGTTTTTCTTCCAACTAGCCAGGGTAGCAGCCTTTTTTGGGGGCTGTATTAATGGTGTGTTTCGCATTTTCAACATTACTGTTTCTAACCTTGTCTCTATTCTTGCAGTAATGCTTTACTTCGCTGGGAAAAAGACTTTTCAAGGTTATCAATATAAAATTTCTCCTTTTCTCTCGTTTTGTTTCCTTGCAATGTATATTTTAAAAATCGCACAGTTTCAAGTACAACCTTAGATGCGATTAGGTCACACTAAGTTTGAAAACAATACAAAGATAAATTATACAACTTATCGTTCTTGTTTTCAGTCCAGAGCGCTTGAGCAAAGCCGTGTCAGATTTCTCCAGTTGTAGCGTTCGTCCTTGTGTAGGAGACTCACGTCTTAGGCGCCGACTGCTGTTTTATTATAATAAATTAGAATTGCTCTCTCCAACATAGAACTCTCGAGTGAGATGTATAGAAATGAAAACTTCGCTTTCAAAGATTAGATCGTAGTTAGAACCTAGATCTAGAGAATCTACGTTGTCCAAGTTTTTCCTTATCTAGCTGATACAGCTGCAGGCTGATCACCTGCCTACGCATAATCATAGAATACGGTTACTAGTGTATTGTTTGCTCGTTAGTAATGTTGCAAAATGATTACTGTTATTACCAAGGTTATAGACCCCAGTGGCACAGCGGTATGTCTCCGGACTTACAACGCTAGATACTCATGGTGGGCAAAGCACAGATAGTCCATTGTGTAGCTTTTTGTTTAACTACAACCAAATCAAGGTTATAAATAAAACTAAGAAAGACGCTTTTAGCCAAAGTAGCGTAATTCAATCATGTGCATTTAGATTTGCATAAGGTGAAGGCAGGAGAGAGCTATGCCTTTCCAACAACGTTAGTCAGTCAATCAGATTAACAAATTCGTGGTTTTGTAAAATATTTGTTTTTACTCTACCGACTTTCTCAAGTGCTTTGGTGGCGTGTTACTCTGCAGTTGGTTTGTTTACTATTAAACAGTGTGTGTAAAGAGCTTATAAAGTTTTTTTTTACATACTGTTTGCAATGTGTATAAGATTTTGATTTGTATTGCACATCTGGCTTATTCCTATTATAAGTACTACCCTACTTATGCTTGTGCAATAGCTTGCATAAAGATGGCTCTACTGGTATTGGTATTTTCAACACAAATGACACCTCATGTACACATTGGTTTAATGTCCAGGGAAACCCCATAGGGTTCAGGTACAGCCGTCCAAAGTTTTGAACTAGTGGTCATAGGAGAGGCAGTCAGTCAGCAGCACCTGTCATTACAAGAGCTTCGTCCGGCTGTGAATCAGGTACCAGGTTTGACTACCACTCTTATAACACAACTAGAGTAGAAAGTTTGAAGCATTTTGATCGGAATCTCGACACGAACCACCGAACTTCCGATTTGCAGCGCAGCACACTAAAACCTAGGTCACAACCGTCCCTAAATCGGCTCCAAGAGAAAAATTGAAAGCTTGCTAATAAAGTATTTAACTTGGAGATAAAATCCCGATTGTTTTATCACTATTTGATATCATCGCGTAGCCCTATTTTATTTTTGTTGTATATATATATTTTTTCCTTTTCGTTGCAAAACTTGTATAATTTTCAGTGGGCATTTCGGACCTCGTGCGTATGAAGACTGGGCAACGGGCCCCACCTAACCCTGACCCACTGAGCTTTGCCCTCTTTTTATAAAGTTTAACTCTCTTCTACCTCTCCAGTATATACTCGTGTATCCGAATACCTATTATTTTTCTCACAGTTGCCTTTTTGATTCTTTCTCTATTATTTCATATTTACTTTGTATGTTTTTCATGATATTGAAAGCTTTATAGTATAGACTTTTTTTCTCGTCTCCGTTTATACAGAATGTTGTACACAGTAAACTTCTGGGGGCTCTGATTTTGGTAGCATGAATCACCATTAGTTAAGTAAAAAATAACATACAATTAGTTAATGTACGTTTACTAAACATTTGCGGTAAGATTTATACTTTTACTAGTTCCTAATATTTTATATTTTCTCTCAGGCTTATATTTATAAAGTTAAATGAAACATATAAAAATGCCATATCAAACAATAATAATTTTTTTAAGGAAAACATTACAAATAAGAAAATAAATTGTAATGAAATCTTACTGAATACTGTACAAAGCTCCACACCGTGGGTGAAATGTGCTAATCTTTACTTCAGTGCGGAGTATTTTCCCCTTCATTTAGCTAAGCTAGAGATCAATTTAAACACATCATTATAAATCAGCACAGCGTTGTTAACTTATTAAAACTAGAATCGCAAACAGTGGCTCAGGGTATAACGCTAAAATTCGGGGCTCGATTTCCGGTTGTGAACACAACGCATATAGTTAGCGTATAGTTTTTCGCTTACTATTAAATGAGTTTAACACAAACAGTAAAATTATACCGTTGAAAACAATTAAAGAATAATCGGAATTTATAATATGATAGCTACAACAAGGCAAAATAATTATTATAAAATAAAAAATATATTTATGCAAATCAGGTATCTAATGATCAATCATGTGATCTAGAGTGAGACTACCGTATTTTTCGGTGTATAAGACAAACTTTTTTACCCCAAAATTTGATGTCAAAATCTGTTTGCGTCCTATACACCGAAGGTATGAATAATATATATGTATATATACGATATACACAAGCCATGTGTAAATATATTTAAATAGGCATGCATAGTTTAGTTCAAATGAACGTGTTATTTATAACAACAGTAGTTTTTTTCTTTTAAAAACATAA
>NW_013665711.1:927258-961552 GCF_000517525.1 Limulus polyphemus
ATTTTTAAAGTATCAAAATGAATTTTTGTTCAATAAAAATCTTTCAAATGCGACTGTAGCTTTGTTTTCTTCAAAATAAGGGTGCGTCTTATATTCCGAAAAAATACGGTAATTATCCATTAATTGTTTTATGTAGTGTATTTTGAAAATATTTTATAACTTGTAATATATATCTTAAAAAGTGAGGAATAATGTAACGTTAGCCATTGTGTTTTTAACATACATCTAAGACACATTTAAAAAAGCATATTTGTAATTTTTCTTTTGCACGTCTAACCTATAACTGCTTTTAAGCTAGTAAGTTAGAATATTCTGAAAAACAAACATCCACACCTAAAAGATAATCTCTCGCGTAGAATGACATTATAATAGATTAATACTATCTTCAGCAGTAACATTCCTTTCATGTTTTTTTGCCAGGGGATTCCGACCCCCCTATGGATAGAACACTAATTGTCATTGAAAGAACTAGGATTAGTGTCACCGTTTATTCTCTTTTGGTTACCTTCTCTATCCTGGGGATCTTGCTAGCAAGTGTCTTTCTGGTAGTGAATATCCGTTATAGGAATCAAAGGTAGGTGAATTATACCACATCGTTCTGTGTCAGTTACCTAAACATTTATTTACATAACTTGTTCTCTTTAGTTTGTTAAAGGTCAGATTTACTCAAGACCTTACCTAACTTATATGATAGTTGAATATCAGTTTGCTAATAAATACGCAAAATACATGTGTTCATAACACTAGAAATGTGTCAAGAAAATCTACAGAGAGAAATAAGTTTTCTAGACTAGTAGATTCGTAACTAAGGAAAAGAATTCAAGAGTGTACGGGTGGTTCTAACTAGCAACTTTGTAACTAAGGAAAGAAAATTCCTCAACAGTGTTAAAATGTTATAACTAATACTTTTGTAACTAAGAAAAGGAATTCAACAGGGTAAGGATTTTATAACTGATGGCTTTGTAACTAAGAAAAGAAATTCAACAGGGTAAGGATTTTATAACTGATGGCTTGGTAACTAAGGAAACAACATTTCTAAACAATGTAAAGATGCTATAAATTATCCGTTTGTTACGATGAAGAAAGATCTACTTTTCGAAAGCGTTCGGGTTGTAGGATTTTGTATCTTTGTATTTAAATAATTTTTTGAACCTGCGTTTTTTTTCCTAACATCACGAAAAATGCTATAAATGATAGATTTGTAATTAAGACAAGAAATTTCCAGACACAGTAAATATATAATAAATATTAGAAGACATGTTGCTGAGTCTTTTCATGTTTGTTGCTTTGCTCAAAGAAGAAATTAAACCTATTTTTAAAATCGGTCCTGTATACCACTTTGGAAGCTATTCCTCTTGTTTTTCTTTTCATTTATTTATTTTTTAGGTAGATATGTATCTGGATTTTGCAGAACAGAGAGAGCTCAGAAATATTGATCATTAAATAATATAATAAACTTGCTAGCAAACATGAAACGTCTTAGAAACATGAAATTCTTAGAAATCTGAAGAAGCTGAAAATAGATTCTAGCCAGTCATTATTTTGCTCCTTCATTGTGACGAAATCTCATTCAATAAAAACTATTCTAAAAGCTCGTAACATCCAAATAAGCATTACGTTTTAAAGAACAATAGCAAAATGCGTTTCAATCTCCATGTCCGAAGGCCGAGCTTTTAACAGAGAAATGTTTTCTAATTTTATGTCTGATGTAAATCCCAAATACAAAAGAGAAAATAAAAGTTTTAATCAGACATAGTTTAATAGCTAAGAAACAGACAGTTTGAAATTACAATTATCATGATCAACAATCTTCTATGATATTACATATAGATAAGCCTTAGTGCATGTGTGACTGAAACAATACATAACCCAGTCACCATTTTTTTATTCCTTTCATAAAGAAACATCAAGATGTCAAGTCCTTACTTGAACAACCTCATCATCATTGGATGTATGTTAACTTATACAAGCGTCATCCTGTTAGGCATGGACAGTGGACTCACAAGCGAAAGAAATTTTCCGTACATCTGTGCTGTAAGTTTGTCAATTGTCATCCTGACTGTTACATGAATAGATCTTGAGTTCCCCTTTCTTTTCTTTTTTAATTAAATTTCCTTTTGATATTATTTATACAGTTAGACAGAGTTTGTTTAAACGCAGTCAAAATACTGATATTATACAGTTGTTTTAAAGTAAGAAAGTCAAAATAATTAATATAGGACTGTAAAAGATGCTATAAAAGTTGTAAATAATATTTAAATAACTTATTACTTTAAACAAGTAAATCTGTTTATTTTAATTAAAATCTGCAGTACGTTATATGCATAATGTAAATTAACAATATTTAATAAATTCATGATTAATATTTAGTTGCCAAGTCAAACATCACAGGATATATATATATATATATTGTAAACCAATTAGAAGTATTAAATATTATTTTAATAGTTCGCATCATACCTATTTATTAGTGAGTATTCTTATATATTAAGTCAAACACATCAGGATGTACATTGTAAACCACTTAGAAGTATTAAATATTATTTTAATAGTTCGCATCACACCTATTTATTAGTGAGTACCCTTACATTTTAAGTCAACACAACGGGATGTATATTATAAACCAATTAGAAGTACTAAACATCACATTAATTTATTAGTGAGTACTCTAATGGATTCTTGGGTATAGCCAAAATCCATACAAGAAGTACATATTAGATATTTCTTATAAGGCGTCAAATTACCTAAAATATAGTTAATTACATTTAACGAATTCGAAGAACTGCTTGTATTTACGTAACACGTTGGTACATTATGTATCAATTAATTAGCTACACTGAATTTAGTAATGAACAATACATTGACAATTCTAATTTTTGTAATTATATGACTTATATGGTCGGCTTTTCTATTAACTGAAAGAAACTGAACAATATATTTTTCAATTTTCCACTCTTCTCGTAAATTATTTGACTCTTCCTGTCTCAGTAAATATCGCTAAACCACAAAATTGGCTTATAAATAAACCTGTAATTACGTTTATGTAAGTTTGATGCTAATACTGCAGTACTAGTATATATACAGCACCTCCTTAATATAAATAAGTTCTACTGACGCTAATGTTAATGCTTGTTAAATTTACTGATATACAACTATTAAAACTTACTACAGTAATATCTTCCTGCATGTGTTATTACACTACTATGTTGATTCAGTAGTAAAAAATCAAATTGAAGAGGTATTCTAAATATTAAACTCGGAAGTATGGCCTTGATAATTTCAAGCTATACCATTTTAGAGAATGTAATGATACTATCCACAGACTGATATATGATGATACTAGGAACAGACTGATGTATGATGATACTATGAACAGACTGATGTATGATGATACTATGAACAGACTGATGTATGATGATACTATGAACATACTGATGTATGATGATACTATCCACAGACTGACGTACAGTGATACTATCCACAGACTGAAGTATGATAATACTATTAACACACTGATGTATGGTGATACTATCCACAGACTGATGTATGATGATACTATCCACAAACTGATGTATGATGATACTATCCACAGACTGATGTATGATGATACTATCCACAAACTGATGTATGATGATACTATCCACAGACTGATATACTTGAAATTCCCTCTATTTTCTTTTTGATATATGAAATTAAAAATGCTTCGAAGCTTTTCACTTCTAATTGAAATATTTTAATTTTATACATATTCTAGCGTTTTGAATTAGATGTGATGAGAACAAACGTGTGCTTAACTTTTTGCAATGTTTTGGAAAATGGAAATTTTAGCATATCGAAAACAACAACATCTTTTAGCGATATAGGGCTTGTTTATAGCCATTTAGTTCGTGAACATTCACATAAAAATGGTAAGGGTATATTTTTGAAAACAAACTTCGATGTGCTTTGACGACAAGAGATTATTAAGCTGACAAGAAACATTATGGTCAATCTGAGTCCTGTTAAAAATAACTAAAATGAATTGAGTACTTGACATTATTTCCTACTGTATGCCGGTTGTTAGCTTAATAGTTTGGTTTGTTTTGAATTTCGCGCAGAGCTGCACGAGGGCTATCTGCGCTAGCCGTCCCTAATTTAGCAATGAAAGACTAGAGGGGAAGCAGCTAGTCATCACCACCCACCGCCAACTCTTGGGCTACTCTTTTACCAACGAATAGTGGGGTTGACCGTAACATTATAACGCCACCACGGCTGAAAGGGCGAGTATATTTGGCGGGACGTGGATTCGAATACGCGACCCTCGTTAGCTTAATGAGTCAAATAAAAGTAAAGAACATAACAATATTACCTGCTTAGAACGTATATGATGTTAGAGGCCCCCCAGTGGCACAGCGGTATGTCTGCGGACTTACAACGCTAGAATCCAGGTTTCGATACCCGTGGTGGGCATAGCACAGATATCCTATTGTGTAGCTTTGTGCCTAATTACCAACAAACAAACAATGATGCTAGAGACCACCTGATCCAAGTGTGCACAGTCAATATTACGATTTATATTTTTGAAATTTATTACAACCAAATTGTATTATAATTACTTTCAAAGTAAGATAACTTTACCTCCTCTCACACAAACCTCAAACCTCAACACTCCTTTGACCTTGTACTTTACATATCACATATAAGGCATTATGCTTTACTCGTTTATAAAATATAAATCTTTTCATTTAACGTATTTATGTCTTATCACGATTATACTCATTTACACAATCAGAAAAATACGGCACACACATTGACTTTTCAGTTTCAGTTAATGAAGAATATATACTCATGTATTGAGCCATGAAACTTTTGGTATTTAAAATAAAAAGGTAGTGGTAAATTGTTGTAAGATAAAAAAATTAATTAATATTGTATTCAAATGGCATTCCATTTGAAAAAAAAATATTGAGTTGGGGGCTCAGAGTTTTAAGTATGTTGTAGCTTTATTCCTATTGTAATTGTGGCATTTTACTTAACTCATTACTGGTAGTGATCAGTTTCTCGCCCTCGGTGGGTCAGCGGTAAGCTGGAGGAGTTATCAGTTTTTAACACTTAAATTCGGGACTCGATCCCTAAGATGAGCATGGCACAGAAAATATAATTTAACACCTAAAACATAAATAACATTTTGAAAATGTATATTTATTTTAGTAATTACTAAATTAAGCTTGACAGTTTAGTAGCTTATATGTAACTTGATAATAAATAATTTTTCAGTGCACTCCTAGTCCCACTTAAAAGCTTATAAAAAAAAAATATATAAATTATTGGTTAAACTCAACACAGTACAATTTTCTTAAATTGTTTTATTTGTTTTTGTTTGTTTGTTTTTTGGTAAGCTAACGCATTTTATTTATAGTATAATTCTGGCCGAAAGTTATTTTATGGATTTTTTTTCAGGTTATGATAACATATCTGTTTTCATTTATTATCTTGGCCCGGCATGGCCAGGTGGTTAGGGAGCTCGACTCGCAATCTGCGGGTCACGGGTTCGAATCCCCGTCACACCAAACATGCTAGCCTTTTCAGCCGTGGGGGCGTTATAATGTGACGGTCAATCCCACTATTCGTTGGTAAAAGAGTAGCCCCAAGAGTTAGGTACCTTCCCTCTAGTCTTACACTGCTAAATTAGGAACGGCTAGCGCAGATAGCTTTCGTGTAGCTTTGCGCGAAATTCAAAACAATTTATTATCTTCCCCACTTTGCCAAATTCGATTACCAACATTTGTGTGTTTCTTTTATAATTGTTTCCTAAAAGGATTAAGTATCATTGGAGACTGTGTTTTCATTGTCGCTATTTCAAATCTGTTTGTACTCTGAATTTTATCGATTGGTATTCATTTCTTTCAAGACTCAACCTTTTGTTCGTTTTCTTTTTTGTTTTTTATTCCTAACTAAAAAGAAAAAGATATTTTAAATGTATCTATGGAAGTAAAAAATGGTATATTTTAATTTTCTTGCTACCTGTATTTCAATGTATGGTTATTATATATATATATAGATAGATAGAAAATTCTGTTTTTGCTCCATGATAGAGGATTTAAAGAAAGTAAATTTTACTCTTCACTGAAAACTACTTTAGCTAAACTTCCGTCCTCTGTTCTTTGAAGAGAAGAAGTTAGATATATCTAAGTCAATGGAATGTTTGAAGTAACTAAATTTAAAGTGAAAACACACATGTTGATATACGTTGAGCATAATCCTTAACTCAATCTAATTTACAAACCAGTGACTACAAGTGAAACAAAAAACAATTATTTAATCAAATAAAAGTTATTTGGAGAAAAATAAGTAATTTTATGGATTTGTACTGCAACTGTTAAACTCATGTTATTCTTAAAACGTAGCATACATGCTTAGGTTGTTAATATTATGAAACGAAATTACAATTTTGTTTTGTTGTTGTTTCTCTTTTAGGGCCGAGCTTGGGTATTAATGTCTGGTTTCACTTTAGCCTTTGGTTCCATGTTTAGTAAAACCTGGAGAGTCCACGCCATCTTTACTGACATCAAACTTAATAAGAAGGTAATAAACGTTTTTTTTTTTGTTCTTGTTTTCTTTGTAAGCTTATACATTTGACTGATAGTATAATTCTTAAAACAATGAACAAATGGAACTTATTTCTTTTAGGAAACAATAGTAGAAATAAGAGACAAATGTGGTAATCAAATATTGAAAATTATGAAAGATATTAAAAAAAAACCAACATGTCATTTTAATCTCCATATTACTGGCACACGTGATAAACTATCAAATATTAGTAACGAAATTAATCACATCTTGCATAGCCAAAAGCTATTCTATACTTGAATCTGTTCATATGTATACCATTTCAAGTATGTTTGGAATGTTCATTTTCATTTTGACCTGCCAGGTTTTGTAGAACTATGATTTTTAATAACTGAGTTGATCGAAACGTTGTCCTCCAGAACAAGAGGGAAAATTAGTGTCTGGTACAAAAGTTGTCCATCTTAACAACAAAAACAAAGAGAAGTTCATATAAAATTCAAACCCTACCATGTCCACTAATTAGAATTCAAATAAAACAAGACATCTCAGGTCTTCTCTTTATTTACTTGACTTTACTTGACGCCATATGGTGTATTTCTATTTCCTAATCCCAAAGATAAAAAAGAACCAAAGTTTTAAAACGTTTATTATACAGAACTATGTATTAGTTTTTCCTTCAGTTTCAGGTTACATCGTGTGTTAATAACAACAGAGATGTGGGAAACTTAATGAGCTGCTTAAATGTAATAATTACGGAAAGAAAAGAGCTATAGTACATGTTGCTTTAAAGAAGTAACAGTAAAAAAATTTGAATTGATTTAAGATGTTCTGTCCTTTAGAATATTGATATGAAATCCTATCAATTTTATGTGTGGTGGAAGATAAGTTTTTGTTATTACACTCTTAATAATTTATTGTCATGACAACTTCGACAGCTTGATTTTAAATAACTATATAGAATAGAAGCTGGATAAACACTGTAATATTCATAAACTAATTCTAGCTGTAGAATCTGTATTTTCTAAAGTGAATTAAATTGAAATAATTCATGTAGTCTTTTATACCGCATCAATTCTCCAGAGTTTTTCATTTAAAGGTGTTGCTTTAGCTACTAAAGGCATCGTTTATTAAGATGAACGATGCGCGTTTCCATGTAGGAATACTTTGTAATAAACTGTATGCGACCAATTCAAAATGCCAATAAAAATGAGTTTTGAAATTTAGTCGTCAAATCTATGAATTCATAAGAGTTTTATATTTTCCATTCTGAGTAAAACGTTTTTTAATGCATTGATATGGGAAAAAAAACAACAAACAATAACTTCGTTGTATTTACAATATCCCGGAGATTTGAATTGTATGTAAACCACTGAAATAACTGAGCTGAGATCAATCTACGACTGAAGTTTTACATTTTATTGTTGATCAAAAACCTAATTATGAAAACTAGAGAAAAAACATTTTCAATTATTCAAACGATGTGGTCTTCCATAATAAGCAGAACAATAAGCGAAGCAGAAACATCACAGAATTGGTTCTTTTAATATTAAAAGCTTAAAACAGATTGAATATTTGATTTTTGATGGAAACTTTGTTATGCTGCCCACGTGCATTATTTCTTAAGGTTTGATTTGTATAAAATGTTTGGAAGACGGTCTTTCCAACCTACCATGAAATTACACTATTTTTGTATGCGAGAAAAAATGAGTTACTTTTGTTTCAGGCTATTTATTACATATGGCCTGTGTAGATAGCTATAATATATAGAATAATAGAATAATGGTAGAATGTTGGCATTGTTATGAACAAAAAACATTTTAGAATGACCGGGAAAATACTGCAAACAAATCATTTATCATTAACGTAGGACCAATTAATTTTTAAACATATTGTTCAATTAAATCGTCAAAATACTTAAGAAAATATTCCAATAACTGGAGATACCCAGTCATACTTCTAAAGAAGACGGTATTTATTTATTAAATGTCGCGCAAAGCTAGTTGTTCCAGCCGTCCCTAATTTAGAAGTGATAATCCACTGGAAAGTCAGCTAGTCAACATCACCAACCGTCAATTCTGGGGCTACTTTAATCGAATAGTGTGGTTGATTGTCATCTTATAGCGCCACCACGGATGAAAGGGAGAGCAAGTTCGATGAGGGGATTCGAACCCGCGACCCATATATTGCAAGTCGAGCGCCCTAACTACCAGGCCATGCAGGGCCGTCTTTATTAGACCTTTTACATATATATTGTAAATTAAGGCGTTAGTTAATTTTTATCAAGATCCAGTTTTATTGCTGCGGCCGTAAAAAGAAGAAAGATTTAAGAAATAATGTATTTCTCTTAAATAATTCAAACAGCTTTAGCGTTCCTTTTCGAACAATGTGAAATATTTCTAGACTTGTGGACGATTTTATCGAGCAAAAAGTAATGAGTTACAGTAGAAACTTTTAGGTGGCCTGTTTTATTGTTCAGTCTACGTTATAAAAGTGGACAACATCCATTTGCTGTTCCAACTCTCTGGCAGTTTTTTTCGTTTTCTAAGCCTGAGAAACGACAAATTTTACTGTCTAAGATTGCTCGTAACGACTGTAATACAATTCGTTATTTTCGCCAAGTCAGTCACTCTCTGCTACGTGATACGTCCTCCTTCTGTACAAACAATGATTTAGAAAAAATTGGTTTTGTTTGTTTATTTTAGAACAAAGCTGCACAATAGGCTATTTATTTTCTGCCCATTTCGGGAATCGAGCCCCGGAATAGTAGCATTGTAAGTCCGTAGACTTACTGCTAACCTACTGAAGAAAAGACTTACAGAAAAAAGGTGTGGAATTACCATAAAACAGAATGGATTTATTTCTGAATTGGCTTGGTTAATGGACTATTTGTGCTCTGCCCACCACGGATATTGAAACCATATTTTTAGCGTAGTTAGCCTGCAGACTTACTGAGCTGCTGAAGAGCATACTGAATTGGTTTCAATACTAGTAAACAACAAAAATGAGTTAGAATAATCTTAAAGAAATATTTATTCATTTAAGCTTAAAATTATTTATATTTTGTGCGAAGGTGCACAATAGGCTATCTGTGCTTTGTTCGCTACGAGGATCGTACCCTAAACTTTTAACGATATAAAATCTTAAACTTATCAAGGTGGCTGGTACAATATGTAGTACACATTTATCTATTTTATTTTGTTAGTTTGTCTAGCTTTCAACAAATTCATTACTTTGGAATTATACATAATAACAATTCATTAAACGCTAGAAGTGTTTCATATTATGATGTTAGCTGGTGAAGTTATTTAAATAGAGCTGTAACTAACATATATGCAACACTGTTTTATCTGTTTTAATGCATTCTGAACATCCTCATGAAAAGAATTTATCATCATACTGTATCTATTAGCACAAAAACGTTCATCAGTACCATTCTGTCCATAAATTACCGATAATCAATACCAACTTTATTATATACTAGCCGGAGTACCCCTCCCCTGGACAGAAGTTATCTAAATTCATGATTAATGGAAAGTTATCTTAGGATATGAAAATTATTTCCCTTATATGTAATTGTAAAAAATCGCCCATAAAAACTGCAAAGCAAAACTATTTGAAACCGCAAGTGTGCATGTTTCTCCTCATGGATCCAACAAACCTTTCTGACAAATTTGGTGAAGATCCATCAACAGGGGGCGATGTAGTGGCTAAAAACCGCAAAACGCAAAATGCAAAACAGAAAATATGCATGAATCTAATCAACCTCCATACCAATTTTGGTGAAGATCCATCTACACTTTGCGAAGTAGTTACATGGTCAGGCAACAGACAGTACTATTATATTTATATAGATTTTTATTCAAGTTGTTTATCATATAGTAACGGTGGAAGAATTATATTGTGTCTGTGTGAATTCGCGGGGTTTCCTATATTTTGTTTCTTTCATAAGTGACATCTATGCTTCGGAAATTTCAATTTTTTTTTACCCAATGAGCTATCTGTACTGTATCGAAACTCGGTTTATAGGGTTATAAGCCTTCAGATTTAACACTGAACCAGTGGGGAGCCATTCATGTTTTCGAAGGATACTAGTTTATTCGAAAGATACTTAAAATCATGTATAATAATTAAAACAGTTGTAGAAAAGTGACTAAATTATTAATTATAAACACTTAAAAACGTGCGAGTTATTTAACAACATATTGTTTAATTATCTTTACACGACAATGACCAAGGAATGGATGATGTTAAATAAACCTTACAATTAAAAGTTTTATGACTTATCTTCGATACTTTTGAATAAAATCTCATTAAAAATCTATAGAAAAAGTAAAAGTTTTAAATTACTGAACAGAATTTCTTAAATGCTTCTGTGCGTCTTCCCTCGATTGGTTCAGCGGAATGTCAGTAAGCTTATAACGCTAAAAATCGGGTTTCGATACCCACTAAGAGTAGAGCACAGATAGCCCATTGTGTAGCTTTTTGCTTTACAACAAAAAGAAAACTGAAACACTTTTGTGCAACATTTGAGCGTACGAAGTCAATGTAAGTTTTAAATTACTGAACAGAACATATTTAGCTCACGTTGTTACATATTAAATGATGTTTTCCAATCACACTTAGAAATGACAGAAAGCATAAATCCTTTAGTCGCCTAAAAGAATTAGCATAAACAACACATTTCTGCTGAAAGCTCAACTATTTCTACGCTCATCATGTTATTTTAATATAAGTTTCTTATGATTTACTTCTTTTAAGCTGATTGAGAAGCAGTTACTATCAGACATATAACAATACAATATTTAACTTAAAAGTTCAGTGTTTTTTCTGCTCAAAGTTTTTGGCAATTTTAAGATATTGTATTAGTTTATATTCGAGTTTGCTTAATTGTACTTGCTGTAACTAAAAGAGAATAATATAATATAATATAATATATGTCTGTCTAATATAATAGTAATAATGAGAAAAATCAAACATGAGCTCCCGATGTTTTTGAAACCGAGTGAAAATATTGTGCTTAGGATAAAAAGCTTTAGCTATAAGTGACTTTGTACGTCTAACAAGAGAAAATTGTGTGTGTATTAATGAGTGTTGTGAAAGTTTCACAATCTTTTTTCTAGGACATTTCATTGTGTTGGGCTTTATTTATTTTAGGGACCGGTGTTTAATATGCTCAATGTAAATAAAAATAAAAATGTTGGAGGTATCCCGCACTCTACAAAATTTAAAATTCAAAAACAGTTAAAATGGGATAGAACAGCGGCGAAACGTTGTTTTTAAATAATGCATTTTTTCTACCCCATTTTAGCTGTTTTTGAATTTTAGATATGCTGAATGTAATTTTAATGTTAAAACAGTATTTTAATGAATCAAGAAAACTAACTAAACATCAATGAATTCCGAACTTCCTTCTCTCAATTTTTAATTCCCTCCATTTCTTATAAATATTATATAATGTTACATACGTAGTTCATAAACTTTGGTTGTATTGTACGTCACTTTCTTTTCGTCATTCAAGTTTTGTCATAGGTATAATTAATACTAACTGCCAATGAAATCAAACTATTTACATAGACCATAACTAAAATCAACCAAATAATGAGTGTAGTTAATTAAATATAGCTGTTCTTAAGCTCTTACTTATAAAAATTACAATGCACAGTTTCATCAGTTGCGTAAACTTGCTGTTAGTAACTTTGGTGCTCTTTATGTATAGGCAATCAAAGATTACAAACTCTTTATGGTCGTTGGAGTTTTGATGATGATTGACGTCGCGATATTAACCACATGGCAGATTATCGATCCTTTTTATCGAAGAACCAGCCTTGGACCTCCTATGGTAAGAGCCAAACACAAAAAAGACAGTATTCGTTTGATACTTTTTCCAGTAAGTACAACTTTTCAGAAGCTAAAGAAGCTTACGAAAGTTCTTAAGAGAATTCTACAAATAATCTTGAGTTTATAGGCGACTCAACCACACTATTGCTGTGAATATAAGAAATATTCATATAGATAAGTTATCTTCTACAGGGTTCTATACAAAATATAAGAGAGAGAATTCACTAGCGTGCAGTATGTATTTGATTCTGATAGATTGTGTGGTAGGGAAGTCTGTGTATGAGTCTCGAAATGAAGGATTATTCGCATACTTTTCAATGTGTGTTGTCTTCTATTTCAGTTTTGTATGATTAACTTTTTATCCCAGAACAAATGCTTCCTACTTTCCGAAAAAAGGTATGATGGTTAGTTTTAGTTTTTCTAATTTTTGCTACATGAAAAAACCTATGAGTAACTTTTTAACACAAGGAAGATGAACAATTGTTTGTTTGTTTTGTATTTCGTGCAAAGCTACGCGAGGGCTATCTGCTATTTAGCAGTGTAAGACAGCTAGTCATCACCAACTCTTGGGCTACTCTTTTAACAACGAATAGTGGGATTAACCGTCACGTTATAACGCCTACACGGCTGAAAGGGCGAGCATGTTTGGTGGGACAGGGATTCGAAGCCGCGACCTTCAGATTCCGAGTCGAGCGCCCTAACCAAAGATGAACAATGTAATACTATATATATATATATATATATATATATATATATATTCATTACGCTTGTATAATATTACATACTAAAATATTCTAAGTGTATAAGCAACTTATCAAAAAAGAACCTTATTACGTCAGCTGTAAATAAAGTCACAGAACTAATCTTTATGGTTCAATTAAAATGCTAAGTAGCTTGAAACAACTGAAACAATAATGGTCCATATCAAGTTTTAACGACATTGAATCCTTCAAAGTATCTATTTTTTATATTTTATAGGTTCGTTCGAGCCTACAGGTTAACTTTGCTGCTTCCAAAATAACACTTTGAATCATATTTTCCAATATCAGTCAATCTCTTCCTACAATTATATTGTGATTCGTTGTTTCCAATGTCAACTTGTCTGCTCCTACAATGACAATTTGACTCATAGTTTCCAATGTTAGCCTGTCTGCTCTAGAATTAAACTGTGACCCATTGTTTTATGGGGTGTTATATTACGTATTACAATTTCAAATAGCCTAAAACTGATTTAAGTTGTAATTCAGATTTCGTAGTTAAATAAATGCCGATATATCTCCAATTTATGATATTTGACAACAAAGTTGATACACACAGTTTTCGTTGTTTTATACAAATATGTTTTAACATACAACCAATATTTACAATAACAGTTATTACAAATAATTACTCCAAACAATGATTTATGTACAAAAGTTTTACAAACTTACAAGCAATATAAAGTGTTCTTTCTAGTCTGGAACTTCCTTGACGTCTTATCGAGGGTTCACGATGAGCGAGTTAATTTCGAGTTGACTTGGGTACAATTTACTTCATAGGGAGCTAGCTAGCTCTGTGGTATTCACTGATTACGCGCTGATTACTGGTCGAGCTTTAGTTTTTTACCGCTGAAGTTATATAATGTTTTCGTAAAAGTACTAATGTCCGATGTGAATCCACTGAAGTTGAATGATTTGTGATGTTCGAAATTTATAAACATTTCTGGTCAATATATCTGAAGTTCCCGATTAATAAGCGTTAATCACAGTTATAACTTATGAAGCTTATAGCACACAAATAACAGCAACCCAATAATATATACTGTTTTTTGGCGCGTCGCGTTGGTTATATTTATAGGCGTGTGGAGAGTTTCTCGAAAATTCAGATTACATAACAATACAAAGCTACACTAGCGTTTACGTACACATATCTATTGTTGATTATTACACTCGATAATCTTCTATAACTTTAGAGAATAGGCGGGAGTTTTGCAATACATATTTAACAGTATGCGTTATGTACATTTCTAAATATAAATATAATCTAAACAAACATTGATATTAAAATAAATATAGTATAATAATTGCGTCACAGAAGAACCTTTCTGCTTCTACAATTAAACTGTGACTCATGGCTTTCAATGCTAACTTGTCTGTTCCCAGAACTAAACTGTGACTCATTGTTTCCAATGTCAATCTTTCTGCTCCTACAAATAAACTGTGACTCATAGTTTTCAATGTTAACCTTTTTGCTCCTACAACTACACTGTGATTCATAGTTTTCAATATTAATCTGCCTGCTCCAGCAACTAAACTGTGACTCATAGTTTCCATGTCAACTTGTGTGCTCCCACAATGTTAATTGAACTCATAGTTTCCAATTTAATTCATATCCAGTAACTTTCTCGTGCGATACTT
Source organism: Limulus polyphemus (assembly GCF_000517525.1). NCBI lineage: Eukaryota > Metazoa > Arthropoda > Merostomata > Xiphosura > Limulidae > Limulus > Limulus polyphemus. The sequence continues at coordinate 942,042 of NW_013665711.1, forward strand.
CTCTTCACAATTCCTCACTCAAAACACTTTGTCTTTTGAGTTTTTGAGCACACTGTTTTTTACCGCTTTGACCCTACCATAGTACGTCATGATAACAAAGAATACAATCCATTATCTTTTTAAATGTAAGTACAACATGTTTTGCAAATTCACTGAATTTTATATTCAGCAATTCCACTGAGCACGTAGCTCAGTGATTAATTGAACAATTACAAAAATCATATTTTATGTTTCCTTAAGAACTGATTTCCACTATTTAAAAGATGCTTTATAAAAATAAGACTGTTGATAAAATTTCAGACATTCCATATATTTTCTTTTCAATAATTAGTGATGGTACTGGTAATAATCAATCTTCTGAACAGATGAACTGTTACTTAACTCACCCATTTAACATTAGCATTCTCAATCATACTATTAACTGCAAATTTTCTTATAGATAAAAATGTTTTATTTGTATTATTTATGCATAACGTCTTCAAGATAAAGTCCTGTCAATAAAGAACCTCGTTAGAGTGTAGTATTATTAAGTAGAAAGCGTTTAAAAATATTATAGCATTTACCTTACTAAAAACTCATATTGTTTATAGGTAATTTCCTTAAATACTATAGAATACCGTATCATTTATAGATAACCTCTTTAAAGTACTACATTGTTTATGGATAACCTCTTTAAAGTACTACATTGTTTATAGGTAACCTCTTTAAAGTACCGCATTCTTTAAAGTATCGCCTTATTTATAGATAACCTATTAAAAGTACCGCACTTTTTATAGATAACCTCTTTAAAGTGCTGCATTGTTTATGGAACTCCTCTTTAAAGTACCGCATTCTTTAAAGTATCGCCTTATTTATAGATAACCTATTAAAAGTACTGCATTTTTTATAGATAACCTCTTTAAAGTGCTGCATTGTTTATGGAACTCCTCTTTAAAGTACCGCCTTATTTATAGGTAACCTATTAAAAGTACCGCACTCTTTATAGATAACCTCTTTAAAGTATCGCTTTATTTATATATAACCTCCTTAAAGCACCATACTGTTTACAGATAACCTCCTTAAAGTACCATACTGTTTATAGATAACCTATTAAAAGTACTCAGTGTTATAGATAATCTCCTGAAGGTACCATAGTATTTATACAAATGCTTTGTTTATAGATATGTGTCTGTATTTTTATCAAAATTTCCTCAAAGTACCATAACATCTATAAATAATTTTAATATATATATATACTGAAGACCGGGTTTTTAGCGTTATAAGCCTTCAAACTTACTGCTGAGCCACTGGGGGATAACCGTAATAGATTTATTAAGGAAAGGTTATGAGAAAAAATGTTCCATGTCTAAAATAATGCTTAACTAGGGTTAATAAATCTAGATAAGATATTTAGTGACGAAGGTATTTACATAATTATAACAAAATCTAATGAAAAATTAAGCAATCAATTATTCCATGCCTTTCACTTGTAAGCCCAAAGAAGCATAACTGTTTGCTTCTTGGAAAGGAGTTAGAAATGGTAAACAACGAAATGATTGGAGCATCTTTAAATCCCTTACTTACTGAATTGGAGAGTTTTTTAAAACCAACTGTTGCTACTTGTCTCTTTTTACCTGGAAATATAATAACCTTCATACTACTTTGCTTAGCCAGGCAATAAAACTCTTGTCAGACTTATGATAGGTGTATTTCACATTGATTCTAATATCGATAATTAGTTTTATTGCTATTGACAATTTGGTCAATATTTCATAGTACAAAATCTATTGGCTTTAATATTTTGCCAAATGAAAATTTAAGATTTGCAGGATTTTATTAACCATTTGTTAGTATTATTATACTTTCATCTGTTGCGCTAAAAGTTCATTACTAAATCTATGCTGTGCATCAATTTTGAAAATTAATGAGGATACTGGAAAAAAAAATCCTAAACGCTTATCAGTTCAAATAATATTTTGTTTATTTGAAAAAAGTAAATGTGGTATATTCAGTGAAGTATTGCTGAAAGCTTGTACAATAACGATCATAAGAAGATTGTAAGTAGTCATTATCATTATGAAAGGTGAAAAAGATGAGTGAGGTCTGATCTATCCGGCAAGTTGCCAAATCCTTGTCATGATCCAACTGACAGACCAACTAATCCATTTGTTTAATGACTGCCATTTAGAAGTCGTTTGTGATGCAAAGCTGAACGATTCGCGTATTTCTGTTCGTGAACATAGGTTGGATACTACATCAATACATTTCCAGTGTCATCAAGATATCCAATGAACCATTACTCTGATCGCTGATTAAACTAAAATATATGCAGATCAAGAACTATTTGAAAGCATAGCTCTGGTAAAAAAAATCTAAATCACATTCAGTCTTTACTAGGATAAGTGGTATTTGTAAAAATTAATGTAATATTTTTCATATAAAAGTAACGGTATTTACTTCAATGGCTATTGGAATTACGTTCACAACGGAAGTTTATAAACAAACTGTTGGTGTTGTACAAATAGTGTAGCATGAAATGCAGTTACAGTTGATATATATTAATTCTTAAGGTAAAATAAAACCTATGACTGATATGCATATACTTTGTTTTATAATGTAATCCTTTGGTCAATAATTTCAGTACCATCTTAAAAGAGTTCGTCATTTACTTTCTCTTTAATGTAGCAATTTTTAATATAATTATTTCCTCATGTAACAGAAGATACCTGATTACTATCCTGTCAGCAAGATTCGGAACTTTTACCAAATTAACTTAGAAACTCTAGAAAAGTACCTATCAAAATAAACATATAGACCTGTAAAAGTCGGTTTACTGTATACACAGTTTGAAACTATATTGTTTAAGATGTTCAAAGTATTTTTTTTGTTTGTTTTGTTTTTAATTATGCACAAAGCTACACAAGGGCTATCTGTGCTCTGCCCACCACGGGTATCGAAACCCGGTTTCTAGCGTTGTAAGTCCGCAGACATACCGCTGTGCCACTGGAGGGCCCAAAGTATTGAATCAATGTAAATTAGATTCATGTTCATATTCAGGTATAAGCTTTACATTCATATGATTATTGTTCAAGTACTGTAATAATTCATCAATATAACTTTTACAGATGACGACCGAGTCATCAATATACCGTTACAATAAAGTTTGTTAAATTAGTATTTAAAATTAATCGAGTCCTTAATTGCGTTTTTGTTTTAAACTGATTTACAAAGGGCATTGTTATAATAATGTTAGCAGTGTCACATATAGTTTTCACTTATTGTACACTTTTTTCTCTCTTCAGAATATATTTTGTTCAATGAGATATTGACCATTTCCAAGAAGACAGACGAATGTTCTATCGAAACATGTAGTATGTTCCCCAAAATAAACTTACTTCATTGTGTATATAAATCGTTGTTCATTAATTTGCTATTATATTACAATAACGTACTTCCATACACAAGTAAATACTTAGTGTTGTTACTTTCTTAGTGCAAAACTGCGCAACGGACTATCTGCACTCTGTCCGCTGACCCACCAGGGAAAAACAATACTATTAACTGCGAATATGAATATTTTGAACACAATATCAAACATTTTTTAAAATGTTTTTTCCCTCAGTCAAGTTATCTGATTATCAGAGATCTTTATTAATTTTGTCTTTAAATACTATCGTCGTTAAAACTTCTTTATAGACAGGAGAATTTGCAGAATAAATTACTACGAACTCTTGTTAGGCTTATTTGCACTCGCTAATGATACGCCTGTACTCAAACTATCTTCAGTAAGTAAAAAAAATAAGGGTAGAAGTTATTAAAATAAGATACGATAACAAAAGATGGCTCCATGGTTAAGAAAAGCGTTGATACTCGTTTATCAAAGAATTTTTCACAGAGAATAATTTTCTATTAGAAATTAAAGTATTTTATTTCTTCCTTAATTAATTAAGAAAATATTATGGTATTTTTAATCGTGTGACAGTATTCAATGTTTAAGAAAAGTTTATGAAAGATCTATAGGTAAAACAAAAAAAAACAATAAAAGTAAAAACTTTAATACCTTAGCTAAGTTATACTGTTAAAAATGTTTTGTATCATTCAGCGTTATAGTGTAACAATACATAGAACAATGAATATATGAGTATGTATGCTCCCCCCCCCAAAAAAAACAACAACAGAGGATAGCAGATAACTTCCTTTTGACTGATTATATCCGAAAAATCCAATGTGTCTAGGCAAATGTGCAACTGTACTATGTATTACCCTTTGATTATATCCGAAGAATCCAATGTGTCTAGGCAAATGTGCAACTGTACTATGTATTACCCTTTGATTATATCCGAAGAATCCAATGTGTCTAGGCAAATGTGCAACTGTACTGTGTATTACTCTTTGTCTTTTTCACATTAAAAATTAACGATTAAGTATCCAAATAAAAGCATGAAATAATAGTTCTGATATTATTCTTGTAATCCTGTTACCTCATATTTCAAAACACTTGATATATGATAAAAAAAAATTTAAAAACTCCGTCAAATAATACGTTTTTACATGAAATCTTTTTTCTGTGCGGATTTACATCAATTTTATATTTTTCTAAAGGAACATGAACACCAGCAACTGCCAAATTACTTTCTTTTCTAACTTTACATAGCCGTCCACCAAGAAGAAAGATGTGGTGATTATCCCAGAAATGGAGTTCTGTCAGAGTGAAAAAATGACAATTTTTTTGGGCTCAACTTACGCATACAAGGGCCTTTTGATGGTATTTTTCAAATACATTGTTCTCTTACACTTAGTTACTGGTGTGTCTCTCTAAATGAAACTCATTAGAATACGGAGTCCTAGTAGCTAACCTTCTATTTTAAAAACTTCAATTAATTTCTTTTGTGTCTTTATTTCCCTAATTAGTTTAATTAGATTAAGAGAGACTAGAGCAAATTACTTGTTTATTTGTTTGTCTTGACATGCTGCTGTGTCACTGTATTTTTTTCCCTTAAACTGTTAAAATTAACATAGTTTTTTTTGACACACACTTAAAATTTCAAGATCAAGCATAGAGTTTTGCTTGTTTTGTGGGTTTTACGAGTTTATTTGTTTCTGTTTTCAGGCTTTTGGTTGCTTTCTGGCCTGGGAAACTCGGCACGTCAGCATTCCTGCACTAAATGACTCTAAATATGTGGGCATGAGTGTCTACAACGTTGTGATAATGTGTGTTATCGGTGCTGCTATTTCTTTCGTATTGAGAGATAAGCAAGATGCTGCTTTTGTCATTATATCTGTCTTCATCATATTTTGCTCTACGACAACTCTGTGCTTGGTATTTGTACCCAAGGTATGTATTTGGTCAACAAAAAATTGTCGATGTCTTCTCATTCCAAAGATGTTTCGGTTGATTTACCTATTTCGACATTTACCTAGGCTTAACAATTGCGTTTTAGTAAATTTATCACGCTAGAACTAATATTTTGCAAATAATCTACACTTAGATTAAGAGTGTGTTTTTTTCCTTCAAATACTTTTAGCCATCTTTTTCCCAATTCTACTTTACATTTTGCTAGTTAATTTTGAAGATATTGTTTCTCAAAAAAATTCCAAATGTTATCGAACCACTACAGATTTATCTATATATACATATTAAATTACTGGTATTCTAGAGCCAATTTTGTATCTCCGATTTTATCATAAACATATTCTTCATGAATGATTTGTGTTAAAAAAAAACTGTGAAACTAGGAAAAAGTTGTTAAATTAATTTAAAAACAATCTGAGACAAAGAAAACCTAAACCAAATTCAATTACTAAAAAATAATAACAACAACTCTTCCATACGTACGAGAAATGTCAGAACGTATCAAAAGGTCTTGCGATTCTTTAAACGGCCGTTTTGATTTTTAAACGTGATAAAACTAAAACTGCTTTTTTAATTAAGCAAGGTTTACAATTGCCGTGCACAAATTGTCCGGTTATTTAAACTGGTCAGACAATGCTTAAGCAAAATTTGAAACTGAATTAACACTAACATTGTAGTGTTATTGTTTTTTAATTAGCTATATGGCCAAGGAACAATCGTCATTAATTGATAATAAATTGGGATTAACTTAAAATTTTGAGCTGCAATAAAATTATTTATCTTCTGTTATGACATGCACTCACACCAAAGGTCAAGTTTCACAAGAACAACGAAACTTACCAAACACCCTATTTATATAATTGCTTATTAACTTCTCATTTCTAGTACGTGACACAAGATCACACCAAGTAAGTGTAGAACCACCTTAACCAAAGGTTCATCCGAAAACGTAATTGATCTACGTTTTGACCTGACTGAATTAAAACAATGGAATGGACAACAAATATTTACTACAAAATAAAATACAAAACATGGACAACTTCAGATGATAGACATGGGAACAAAACATTGGATATTTGTACTTCTATGTACTTTAAAAGTTGAGAAGATCTGATTAACTTTGGATAACGCTTCTCCAGATGACAAAAATGGGGAAATATTTCGGTATTTCTGAACCTTCACACGATTGATGCGACTAGAAAACTCATTAGTTCAGGCTTAATGGAATTCTCCAGTGACACCATACATGAAGAGATCCAGAAACGCCAAAGGGAAATTATTCTTAACAATGTGTGATAAGCGCAGTAAGGTCAACGCAATCCACATTCTGTCATCTGAACGCAATAAATTAACATGTGCACCAAGATGTACAGAAAATTTAAATTAACAAAAAATATTCACATTACTAAAACAAAGGAGATCGAAACACCTGGTGTGTTTCACATACCACAGTCGCTTTGTTTCTTTGTAGTTAAACACAAAGCTACACAATGTGCTGGCTATCTGTGCTGTGCCTACCACGGATATCGAAACCCGGTTTTTAGCATTATAAGTCTTCAGACTTACGACTGTGCCACTGGGAAGCATACCACAGTCGCACAATAATGTTTAAGAATTTTTCAGCTGAAAAATTTAAAGTAATTTTCCTGTAGAGGAAAACTGTCAGAATTTGAAATGTAGGGAAATAAAGTACTTAGTTATTGGTCTTGTTTATAAACTGATATATGTTATGATTTACATTGACTTGAATTGAGGGAAAAATTTTGATTTTGTTTATTGTTGGATTTGTATTAGTTGCTGCAAGTCAATAAAATAACATAAGATGATGTAACATATTTTCTCTGTGGGAATACTAAACTAGCTGTATTTGTAGCTTACTTCCAGGAATGAAATGGTTTTCTTTGAATAAGTATTATACTGGAAGGTATTTCGTGTAGCTTATTTTAGGTGGAAGATTATATTTTCAATGAGTATTATACTGGAAGGTATTTCGTGTAGCTTATTCTAGGTGGGAGATTATATTTTCAATGAGTATTATACTGGAAGGTATTTCGTGTAGCTTATTCTAGGTGGGAGATTATATTTTTCAATGAGTATTAAACTGGAAGGTATTTCGTGTAGCTTGTTCTAGGTGGGAGATTATATTTTTCAATGAGTATTAAATTGGAAGTTATTTTGTGTATCTTACTTCTAAGTGTGAGTTTCAACCATATTTACAATGTATCTGACTTTGTTAATATATGTTTTATCGATGTTCAGTTTCAGTTTTATCCAATGTTTCGCCCATTCCATGGTAAGCAAATTATTGATATGGATATAAACTTGAGATATTTTATCTTTCATACATAAAGTTTAATCTTCGGTCATATACCGAGGCCTTTTCTATATTGCTTAGACCATTAGTTATTTATCATGATTTTGGTCTGCATGGTTGATTAACTCAGACAACTCCCAAACTTACTTGACTATGTGAATTAATATATTGGGTGCTTACAAGAATAGAAACTCGCTTAGTAAACATGTATTGAGCTGTTGTAAAGAAATGTATCTCACGTGGTTTAGTCTGTTGGACGTTAACCAGACATAATAGCTAAGCAGGTTTTATATAATGCACTTTACGATATTATAGATTTTTTTTTCTTCTTAAACATAGCGGAAAAAAGAAGACGATAGGGATCACTCAGAAAATATATAAAATCTAACCAACTCATAGTTTCCATGTGCAGTTTAAAATGTTCACTTTTTCTCTACAATGAGCATGTATGTATGAGGTTTTTACATACGGCACTGTTTCCTTGGTTATCACCAAAATTTGTCGTTTTCGGGAACCACTGATACTTTCAACCAAGCTTGATATAAAAAGGTTATATTTGGTATCAATTTATTAACCTTCCAGAATACTCTGTGGACTAGTTCATAAAGTAAAGTAAGTGGTTTCCTTAAAAAAAATTAAAAGCGCTACAAACTTGGTCCTTTTTTTTCTTCTAGTTATTAGAAAGTAAGAGTGTTATTTTTAAGTCAAGCTCATGTTTGCTTTTGCTTTAGTTTCATTCATAGATTTTACATTTATAGCACTTGGTTACGGATTAGTAGTTGTGGTAGAGTGCTGGATGTTAGAGTTGGTGAGCCTGATTCGAAATTCTTGCGATACCACAAATATTTTTAAGATTTTAAGTTATTGGTAGTGCGTTTTAAGAGTGACAGTCAATTCGTTTCAGTGCTGAGATGTTGTTATCAGGTTGCCTTCCCTCTGATTAGCCCCCAGTGGCACAGTGGTGTGTCTGCGGACTTACAACGCTAGAATCCGGGTTTCGATATCCATGGTGAGCAGAGCACGGATAGCCCATTGTGTAGCTTTGTGCTTAACTTCAAACAAACAAACTAACCCTCTGGTTAGTAGTTCAAAATTAGGAATGGTGGCAAAAAGTCTTAGTAGTTTTGTCAAATTTCCCTCTATAAGTGTTAAGTTTAAAACTAATATTCCTTGTTATTACCAAACGCTTTTTTTTTCTTTTTAGTTTTATAGTTTTGTAGCAGCACAAAGAAAAATCCACTCGAAATTTTCCATTTCGATATTTGGCCTTTATTATTTTTTGACAAGAAAAGTTTACGTCTTGCATAGGTACCTGTCCTCGTGTCTCACATGATGTTTCCTTATAAAAATGCTTTGTACAGAAGGCTTTTATGGATAATGATTTACCGAGTTATACGGCTATGCATTGCTCCATGTAACATGAAACTATAAAAACGTTTTTTTTTATTTAAGACAAATGCATGTAATGGACCTGGATCTTTAGCGGAATAATCCCATAATGGAGCTGATATCTAACTGTAACTCTCCATGGAAAAGTAAACCCTGGCTTTGTTTGGTCATAATTTCCAGAGACGTGAACTCCGAAGTTCTGCATGTTTTATGAATCATTACTTTTTTCGTTCACAGCCTTTATTTGAAAGAACATTTTTGTTATAAACCAAATGATTTGGTGTTTTGTTTTTGTGACATCTATGCATATTTGGAAAACTAAAATGATAAATAATACAATATTTTGAAATATATGCATAAATATATGAAAAAACAAAAAATCACAAACGATAATTAATATTAATCGTTGTCACTTTCCACATCAAAATGTTAGCAGACTTATTTACACATTTATATTGTGGATTTCACTTAACTATAATGATAGAATTTAAGAAATCATCTTTATAAACTTGAGAAATTGGTTTCTTACTTGAAATTGATCATAAAAGTTCTACGTTAATGAGAGAAGTATTTGTTTTCAGCTGTCAGTGTTTTTTCTTCATTAATTAAGTCGTTGAATTATTATTTCATCTTATTAAAACAATAAAGCATCCAACACTGACACATTTGTAAGTACGTGAAATTTAATTATAAAAAAAAAGACTTGTGCTTATTGAACTAATGCTTTTATCTTACTAAAACAGAACGAAGCATCCAACAATGAAAACTAAGAAATATGTGAAGTTAAACTATCAAAAAAAGACTTTCTCTTATTGAACTAATGATCTTATCTTACAGTACGAAGCATCCAACAATGACAACTTTAGAAATATGCGGAGTTAAGCTATCAAAAAAGGACTTGCTCTTATTGAACTAATGATTTTATCTTACAGCACGAAGCATCCAACAATGACAACTTTAGAAATATGTGAAGTTAAGCTATCAAAAAAGGACTTGCTCTTATTGAACGGATGATTTTATCTTACAGTACGAAGCATCCAGCATTGACCACTTAGAAATATGTGAAGTTAAGCTACCAAAAAGAAAAAGACTTGTGCTCTAATGATATTAGAGGCAACTCAAACTTTACACACAGGTTTTTGTTGTTGTTGTTTTTTTTTGTCTAAAATTAAGATTCAATAATAGTATCTATAATGTTACAGCAGAAATATTTTTCCGTTTCAGCTAGTGGAGCTAAGACGAAACACAGATTCAGGAGATAAAAGAGCTCGAGCTACGTTGAAGCCCTTTAAAAGCTCAAGGAAAGACAGCGACGACGAAATATACAACAAAATTAAAGTTCTTGAAAATCAGAATTATAGACAGAAACAGATATTAAACGAGGTATTTTATATTAAACATTATACTGCCTAATCCTTTCTAATTCACATATTTTGAGAATAATGCTTTTTTGTTGTTGATTTAGAGAGAAATTTCAGACTCCGACAAAATTCCGCCATGAAAGTTTATTTAAAAGTAATTCCAGGAGAACTTTGTGTAACACTGCCTTTGACGATATTACGTCAAATTTGATATTATTACAATGATGTTTTTGATAAAGTTACATTTATATTTCCGGAGATAAATAACATTATATTGTGTTGCTTACGCTATAGCTATATGTTGAAACGAAATAAAACGCATATTTTATCAGAAATTTAAAAAAAAAATCTAAACATGTTCGTTTATACACATGAAAACCCAAACACAGCAGACTTGTAGTTATGTAAGCTGCTAAAGTATATATTATTATAAAAATGTACTAAGTGTTTGATACTGGCGAAAAAAAAAGCTATTTGAAAAACAATGTTTTGGAGGTGTATTTCCTGCCAATTTTTTTATAAATACCCGTCTATTTCCCTTTTATCAGTATTAACTTTCGAAAGTTGAGAAATGGCAAGCCTCACTAGCGTTTCATAATAAAATACAAACATATTTATTGATTATGGTTATTCATATTTACTTTCAGAAAACTATTGAACTTCAAAATTTGGTACTTGAGCTCAGGAAAGTGGAGGAACCATTAATAGTGAAGAAACACATCATGGCCTCCATCCCTGAAAACTCCTCGTCCTCAGACGACAGCTCATGTGAAAACTTGTTACAAGGTTGGTGTATATGCGCAACACAATTATAAATGATAATTTGCAGTGTGTATTACCTGGCTTTAAGTTTCATTGAGGTAGGTAATTCTAATTTTCATGAATAAGTCTTTTTTTCAATCTTATAAAATACTGACAACTCAATGTGTCGGACATATCTAATAGAGTAGCAGATAAATTAACTGATAAGATCAATAATTCCTCACCTTTCATTTTAAGACTATGAAGGGTTATTTATGGCGCAGTATTAAACAGATTTTGTGACACCCACATATTCTCTTGATTAAGGTAACTAAATACAGCATTATCATTTTTATGAGCTGATACCAGAGGGCGATATCAACTGTATGGCTTATATCCACTTACAATAAGATAATATCATCGACATATTGAAGTATAATGATGAAAACATATTAATGTAAATATGCTGCAGGATTATTTTAAATTTACGTTTTTAAAAATATTCAAATTATAATCATAACCTGAAAGTTATTTTGACTAATATGGATATTATCAAACACAAGCCTATTTATCTTACAGCTGCCTCTTAGTAAGGTGCGAATTAAGCCCTCTAATAATATTTTCGTTGTGAAGAGCTTAATTCTGTGGTAATTAGGTGGTTGACTTGGGTTTATGCTTACATTTATTTATTTTTCACTTTTTGATCTAATCGCTAGCCTTTATTTAGCTATCTAAATGTGCCTAAGACCATCGATGTCATTAACGTAATAGAAGATAATGAGAAACTTTTAGAAAAAAGGCTTTTCAGAACAAGATTGATTAAATGTCATCTTTGAATTGTCAGAAAGTACATAAGTAAGACACATTATCAGATTAGGTCATGTTAAAACTATTTTAATAGCAAAAGTTTAATCCTATGAAGATCACTTGTTGAATAGTTTTTAAAACGATTTAAGTCTATTTGATATATATATATATATAGTGGTCTAAAGATTAGATATATATCACTCGGTAATGGTTGCCATGTGCTATCTTCTAAAGAGTTAAGTTAATAGCCTTAAAATGGATTACCGATCGATCCATGTCCCTATAGGCTATTTAAAAACATTTTTTTTAAACCATTTATGTTTCAAGTTTCTTGTGAGTTTATGACTTTAATGGCTACTGGCTCCCTAATAACATATGAGCAACATAAAAACTTTAAACAAAAAATATTATCATTATTGTAATTAAGCTCTCTAATTACTGTTGATCTATCCTATGTCCCTTACAAAGAAAAAGAATGATTTCACCCAATTTTTAAAACATTCTATATGATGCAATACGTGGACCCCACTGGCAGTGAACGGTATATAATCAGTCGGTAATTTGATGGTTAATACTTACTTATTCACTGCTGTATTTTTAGTAATGTGATTTTAGACGCGAGGAAACTTTGTACATTTTAAGCTGTGTATACTATAAGAAGATGTCTTAGAGTCAAAATATTATGTTACTGTTTAATATTGACAAAGTTTAGTAAAGTAATGATGATGTCATTGTACTGACTTAGAGAATTACTTCTATTTTCACTAAAGAATACCTGTACCAGCATCATCATATATCCTCTAGTAACTGGAGATTGTAGGCGAAGAATGGACTGCAATGCATGAATCCAGATAAACGTTTGAAAGTTGTCCATTTTAATGTGAATATCAATACAACGATTTGTTGGTGGGAGCTTGGTACGGTCAAGCAATTTCTTTGCAATTAAACAAAAGTGGCGCAAATCATCTAGATTTTCAAAATCCTAGCCGAACAACTTGCTTAAAAGGAGTTTTCCAGCAAGTAGAACATTACAATGTATTTTGGGTGTATCGTTGCCTAAAATCAGCAAAAAGCATAAGTCTTTACGATAAGCCTTGATTGTGGCAAATATTTTCATTTTGCCTATTCTAAGAAACTACTTGTTGAATTACATTCTGTCAAATCGTGAACTGCTCGTAGATATTTACAGACTTCTTCACCTATAGAAGAAACAGTGTCATGGATGACAATGTACTTTTTCTTTGAACCAGATCGAGTAACAAATAATAGTACTCATGCACCATTGGCATTATAATGACGACAACATAGCACAACAATATAGAATTAAAATAAACAAACTACAAACATGAAAAAAATGTATTAAAGAAGTTCCACAAGAAAATACAGTATGAAGCATAATATACACAGACGAATTTTTATCTATTTATTTGTTCTGTTTTCTTTCCCTTTTCATCTCGAATTCTGGACTAATTTATAAGATCGTTAATGTTTCCAAAAGAATACCATAATGTACATAAAGAGTGGATAGATTACTTCCAAAGAGTATTTTATATTATAAAATACTAGTTAATTTGCAGAAAATGTTTTATTTTCATTCAACATCAACAGAAATGACTTTACTTCAGATCGTTCTTTAGAGAACGTTGTAGCTAGCCAACATATGTAAAGAATTTGTCATGTTCCCTTTAATATTACAATCTTCACAACAGTGCTAAGAATAGACCAAACATCCATGGTTTTCACTGGTAAGATCAGTACGTTCGATATTTTAAAGATAAGTAAACGTAACTTGTGCCTGCAATAGCGTATCGACTTGCAACTACTTTAATTAATTTCATTAATTGTATGATATTCAATCAGACACTCGATATACAAGCTATCTAATACATTCTCCAAATCATTGGCATCAACTAGCACTATAACATGTTAACGTTTTGTGAAGTGATCGCCGAGTTACAATTAGTATAACATATGTTTACTTTCTGTTTATGGATTACTTTAGTACGCAAAGTTACGTATTCTGTTCACTAAAGGAATTCAATTCTTTGAAGACAAAAACTAAAGTTTTCAGAATTATAAGGAAATAGAAATTAAAAAGGTATTAAAAAGGACCATTTTTATAAGAAAAATTCCTTTTTCTTGAGTTTTTAAGAAAATGCTAAACAAAAACAATAAACATAATATTCCCTTTTCATTATTTACGTGTTATTAAGATAAATTAAACATTATCACAAAACAAGTAAACCACAATTCTAAGAAACGCCTTTACAATGTTTCCTTAGAATCGGATTTTCATGATATCTTGTTCAAATAACGTGGCTCAGCGGAATGTCTGCGGACTTACAACGCTAGAATCCGGGTTTCGATACCCGTGGTTGGCAGAGCACAGATAGCCCATTGTGTTTAACTACAAATAAACAATCAAATAACGTGTTGTATTTTAGAGTACGGACGTTTTTCTTCGACTATATTTTACATTTCGTTTAGGTGGTTAGACCCTGTCCACTGTCCCCCGAAAGGTCAGCTGTAAGTTTACGGACTTACAATGTAATAATCCGGGTTTCGATTCCCCGCGGTGGACAAAGTGCAAGTAGCCCACTGTGTAGCTTCGCATTAAGAACCCCCCCCCCTCCTCCCCAAACGGCTCAACGATAAGTCTAAAACTTATAACACTAAAAACCAGGTTTCAATGCTCATGGTGAGCACAACACGGGAAGCTTATTGTGTAGCTTTATGCTTAACAAAAAAAACAACATTACACAAACCATGTTCAAACGACATGGTATGTTTCATTATGCTCGGTGGTTAAACCTTGTTAAAATAACGCAATGTTTTATTGTGTTTCAGTGGTTAGACCATGTTCATATAACACAATGTTTTATAGTGTTTCAGTGGGTAAATCTTGCTCAACTAACACAACACGTTTCATTGCGTTTCAGTGGTTAGACCTTGCTTTATTAGAGAGGAAGATTCTAACTGTCAAACATCCCACAGCAACATGGAAAATAATTCGCATCTCTCACGGTAAGGAAAAGTAATCTACTTAAAAGTATGAACTTCCAATAGTAATTGATAAGTGACTAGAATATATGTTTTTACTCAACCTTGTAATGACGTGCTAAATAATTAACTTTACCGAAATAAAACCACTTAACCTCATAATGTTTGACGTCTATTTGACCCGACACTGGTTTCCATATCGTTATGATGCAATTAAACATACTTTTGATTTTAGTATAATGAGAGTTTAAATTAGATTCTAATATTTAACATAAAAAAATAAAAGCTATGTAAGGAAAAAAAAAGATCAATTCAAGGCTGTTTCAATTTGTTTGAAATTTCCTATGTTCAATATGATCTGAAATATTTATAAGGTTGAGTGACCTTACTTAACCTAAGTTCCGAGTTCTATAGGAGGGTTAATATCTGTAAAGTCATGTAAAAATGAGGCTTTATAACTCCAATTATATAAACAATCATTCAACACTTTACTTGACGTGTAGAAGCTACTAAAAACTACACTTCGTTTATTTACACACATATTCCGCTATATAATTAAAGGCATTTGTTTTTTACTTTTGATCGATCTTACAAATAGCTTCTTAAAAATCTAAAGTTAAAGGAGGACCTGCAGAATTATGTACACAAGTCAAACTGACTTTTTTTTTACAAATCATAAAATTTTATACCAGGAGATTGAAACCTGACTGTTTACTTGTGTGAAAATATTTCTAAACAGCTAGAATTAGCTATTTTACCTTTAACAGAAGAACCAGAGAAAAAATAAAGCTTTTAAATTCCAAGTTGGTGACACACATAATCTACAAGTAAAGAAATTTTTTTTCAAAAAATGAAGTAAATGTAGGGATGGCTAATATCAATCCTTTGGAAACAATACAAACAAGATAGTAGGGATGGCATTTGCATTATCCCTACATAATAGCACAGGCACACAGTGTAGTAGAATGTTAACAGACAAAAAAAGGATAAATTAAACTCAATTGTGATTGAATAGTTATATGTTAATTCTTGCCTGTTCTATTGTGTAGGGATGATGGAAATATCATCCCTACTATCTTATTTTTCATTATTTTTTAAAGATTGATATTAGTCATCCCTAATTTACTTCCTTTTTTTAAAGTTTTTTCTTTACTTGTTTTTTTTAATGCAGTGTTTCAGACATAGGAAGGTTGTTTTTATAATCAAGTTCTAAATACAATGAAGTTCGAACTACAATATTTATTTTTTATCTATTATTGGCTGGTAATTCCTGTTACACCCTGTCATTAAGCTTTTTAAAGGAACACCAAATTTCTGTAAGCTAACTTCTAGAGGTAATGATAACATCGTTTACACTATTATCATGATTTTTTTTTAAACTACTACTAGTTATTAATAATACTTATAGAAGCGGATACTTCGTTTGAAACTATGTCACCTGAGTGAAATTGGTTGACACCCTTGTTTCGGTTTTGGACTTATCATGTAATAAAAAAGAAGCAGAAGAAATAAGAACAAGAAATTCAAACCTTTTCTAATTATTATTTTTGCTATGATATGATACTTACAAACATTTCCAGAGCTTATGACTCAGTCATTACATAGATATTGTTATAAAAGGAAACACTATATAAGTAATAAATAATGTATAGTTCTGATGTCCTATTGAGAGGATATTTAAAATCCCATTTCGATTAACAATCCGCCATTCCTACATAGTTAGTGCTATCACCTGCCTGATACAACCAAGAAGAGAAATACACTGGGGTCCCGCGAGGTCCATGTCGCGAGACCGCATTATCCTAAAGTTGACGTCCCCCAGTGGCACAGCGATATGTATGCGGACTTACAACGCTAGAATCCGGGTCTCGATACCCGTGGTGGGCAGAGCACAGATAGCCCATTATGTAGCTTTGTGCTTAATTACAAACAAACAAACCTAAAGTTGATCCATATTTACACGGATGTGGAAATTTCATTGCCTAAGCTCCTTAATTATTCACGAGGCTGCCATATCATTGGCTGACTATGAATTTAACTACGTGTTTTATTATCAAAAGTTTATTATTAAAATAACAAAGAGGGTGTAAACGATAACTCAGCAGTCGACAAGGAACACAGTTTTGTGAATATTAAATATCATATTTATTTAGATTCATATTTTTGTGAAAAGTGTGATCTGAAAAAGCTTGACAATAAAGTTTCATTTTATTGAATTGCTTGTTGGTTGACAATGGCTATTATCTGGTGGAAGTTTGTCACTTGTGGAACATTTATTCTTCAACAATGTTCGATAAATCATGAAAAGATTGGAAATACGTTCTGAAAGAATAAATCTGAAGGAAAATTTTAAAGTCTAAGACGGATCCATGTTTTACGGAGTTCCGCGTTATAACTGGACCGCGTTATACCGGGACCGCAATGTACTCATACTAGGATGTTTTAGGAATAACTTTACATCTAGGGACCAAATATTTCAGCTTTTCCTGGAAGATTATTGGTTGGGAGAACCCAATGAACCATGAAACCAGAGTCAATTCTTGATAGAACGTTGCAAGATGTGAAGCTGTACAAGCAGTACTACCACATCAACAAGATCAGAAGTGGTCACCTGAGAGACAAAATTTGGAAACTGTAGGAAGCCTGATATCAGATCTTTTTAAAGAGAACTTACCACTTCATTTACAAAAGCTGTGGAGGACTTAAGGAAAGATTATACATCATTGAAGGGGCTGGTGAGGTTTCACAATCCAGAAGGCCAGACAGCAAAATAGATACAGAAACTTCAGGAATACAACGTTAACATCATACACTGTCCTTAATAGAATCATAAAAATGTTAGTGCATTATCATGAACACTATGGCCAACCTAAAGTGCAAGAGAACAAAATCTAAGATGGGAAATTCACAGAAGATGATGATGAACCAATATGGTTCAGCACTCAACGAAAGATGATCAGGCCAATTATTCATTGGACAAGAATTGTGCAGAATGGTCTTAGAGGTAAATAATGGGCCGTCCTAAAACGGGGTATACTAAGCATAGTGATAGCTTTTATGCCTAAGAAATGGCTTATGTTAGAAAAGGAAAGACGCTAGTGAAAAGAAATTATGACTGTAGCTGTTACTTCCACAATCACTCCGTCATCTATACTACGTCCCAACAGCTGGACGCTGTAAAGAATAAGAGAATGTTTGTATTGAGTTGTATGCCAGAAATCTGTATATGTTTGATTTCAATCGTGTATACTCTGAGCCAAAAAAAAAAGATCCAACGAAACAATATAGGCAACTACTGCTGTATTTAGTTGGAGCACCTTTTGAGAGAATTGCTTTCGATGTTCTTGGCCCCTTAACACAAAGTAACTGTGGGAATAAATACATCTTTGTGGTGGTGGATTGTTTCACCAAATGGCCAAAAGTTAATGCTGCTCCTAACCAGGAAATAGTAACACCAGCAAAGGAACTTGTCAATGAATATGTTTCAAGACTTAGGGTATCTACACTCGGATCAAGAACTGAACTATGAATTAGCCTTGTTTGATGAGTGAAATGTGTCAATCCTTGAGATGGAAAATACTAGAAAAACAACCCTTCATCCCTCTTCTGATGAGGTGGTGTAGAGAATAAAGATAAAACCGCAAACTTTTTAATTAGTCGTTTATGTGGATGAGCGTCAGAGAACTTGTACTCAAGATTCCTACACATAAATTATCTACATAGATCACTGATCTATGGAAAAAAACTGAAAGTGCTGTTGGAACTTTTATGCTCAACCCTGATGATAAAATCACTTAGTAATTTTACACTGAACTTGCAGTGAATTTAAGGAACACCACTGATGTCATACGTGACTTTACCCAAGAAAGACTTAAAATCAACTTGTGATAAGATGAAGAGTAGGTGTTATGTAAATACTGATACGATTAGAGTTCTCAATGGTGACATGATATGACTGTACAATCCACGCTACTAAAAGTTATCTCTAATGTTAAGTAGATGTTAGGAAAAGTCTTATGCTGCAGCTAACAAGTCAATGAGGTAGTTTATGTGGAAGGACAGGGGTTTTAAACTGAAGGTCATTCACCATGACTGTCTTTGGAAGTAGGAACAGCCAATAAGTTAACTATAAAGAAATATTTGCCCAAGTTAATTCAACCTGTCGAGACCACTTCTAGCGTATCAATCAATACAGGTGGAACCATCAGTGCATTCCCTCGATTTAAAGAGAACTTCCCCAGCGACAAGACAAGAAATTTTGATAAAGGGGGAGATATCACCCCATCTTCGTCCCTTAAACAACGAAAAATTATTTGTTTAATCAATCCACACTGTGATTGTATTTTGTTTCACGCATTCAATTATATTAATGATTTAGTGATTTTAATGTCTATATTAATGAATATTAATTGTAAAGAGTTATTTTATTGCTAATTAAGGAAATTAAAGTTTAATTAATCTAACACTGTTTTTTTTTGTGTAAGGGGATTGTTTAATTAAGGAACTTCCCAATATAAGGAGGAGCAGTATTGTAAACCAAGTTTCTTTATTATTATTATTATTATTA
>NW_013665711.1:962281-982409 GCF_000517525.1 Limulus polyphemus
GTTAACAGACAAAAAAAGGATAAATTAAACTCAATTGTGATTTAATAGTTATATATACTGCTATATGCTAATAATTGCCTGTGGTATAACGTAGGGATGATGCAAGTGCCATCCCTACTATCTTGTTTGTATTGTTTTTCAAGGATTGATATTAGCCATCCCTACATTTACTTTCTTAGTTGAAAATATTTTTCTTTACTTGTTTGCTTGTTTTTAATGTAGTTTTTTATTTAATAGACAGGTGATACTTACAGACATACCCAGAACTTATGACTCAGTCATTACATAGATATTGTTATAAAAGGAAACACTGTATAGTATTGTAAAGTTCTGATGACCTTTTGGGGAGATTTTTAAAATACCATTTCGATGAACAATCTAAGCCATCCCTACATAGCAGGGCTAACGCCTGCCTGACAAACTGGTTTAAAATAAAACAAAGATCTGATATACATGTTTTATTCTTTTTTTTTTTGATCAATAATTTGAAATTAAATAATCATACATATATGTTTTGTGACATAAAGAATTTTATAGTGCTTTTTCTTGTGTAGTAATTTTTTATCACATTTTCATAAATCTTATTTCTCATACTTATATATCAAACGACATTTTACGATCGCAACTTTATGGTAGGGCAGTTTAGTAATAAAAGTTGTTTCTATTTAATCGTTCACATATTTGTTGCATGCTTCCTAACGTTCCATCGTCAACTACAGAAACTGTCAAGAAACGGCACAGGTGGAGGATATAAAACAGAGATGTTGTGCTCAGAAAAATGATTCTTCCAAGAGTATATCTTCCCTAACGCCAGAGGTCAGAAAAATTAGGTTTAGAGAAAATGATTTAACAACAATAATAGAAATGCGTCCCTTGTCAGTTGCAAAATCTATTAGTCACCCCTTTAATCATGTAGAATCTGACTCTAAGAACAATAGTGATTCAGCCAGCTCTTCGGAAAGTAGTATTACGCCTAAACAACAAGACACCTTTACAGAATCTGATGACACTTCATATGCTCGAGCTATCAGAAGTTTCCACCAGAGGGCCATAGTAAATGGGATGTCGTCGTCATGCGATGAAGACAACGATGAGCTGGATATTGAAGCACTTCACAAAGGTTTGGTTAAATTACTTACGATTTATTAAAGTTAACGTAAGTTGTTCATGTACAGTTTTGTTCATTATGTTATCGTAGTTCGAACAATAAGTTACTTTGGATAAATGATACACTATAAGAAATAATTTCAAGGTAAAATTTACTAACGGCAAGTGATTGGAGTTGATATTCATGTTTTATTATTTTGAATACCAATGAAATAATTTTGCACACCTTATGTTCTGTTAATTTTCAGTGAGTCCTCCCCTCCCCCCTTACAACGCTAGAAACCGGTTTTCGATACCCTTGTTGGCAGAGCACAGGTAGCTCTTTGAGTAGCTTTGTGCTTAATAACAAACAACATTTTCAGTAAATCCGTGCAGCTAATCTTGTAATATTCTTTAAACTCCTTGATCAACCAATTAAGGAGCCCATGTATGAAAGTTAAAAAAAATGTAAACGTTGATACTTATTTAAAGACGATCCACCACTAACAGCCCTGAAGTTCTAATTTGAAAATTTCGAAAAAGCTGAAGTTATGTTGTTGTTTTAACTGCTTCTCACATTTTAATATCAATTCTGAGTTTAACTTGTTCAGTTACACCCGAGAAGCCCAAAAATACCCATACCACTCAATTTTTAGGGCCCCTTCACAACTCTTTCGGGTTTTTTTTCTTCCTTTATATTCTATGGAGGTTTGTTTATTTGTTGTTAAATACAAAGCTACACTATGGGTTATCTTTGTTCTGCCAACTTTAAATATCGAAACCGATTGTTAGTGTTATAAGCTCTCAGACTTACCACTGAGCCACTGTGAGGGAACTGTGAGAATAAAAAACTTGCATGAGTAGTTTCTAGTCATTTTGTCCAAAATAATGTGATTAGTTCAAAAATAAATTTGTTATAGACGTGTATAGATACAGTTTAAATTAACTAATAGTTTATTCTATAATTGAGTATTTCAGGTATAAATTAACCTAATATGTTGCTATAACGAGTGTTCCTTGTAACTCGAGTAAAATATTTTAATGATTATCAAATATTATTCGTGAAAATAAATATTTGATTGTGAAAAGCTTAGGACCTTCGATAAAGTGGTCAATTTTAAAGTAAACGTAACTATATATGTATATGTATAAATTTATCTTAAATCTCATATTATTGGACAAGGTTTAGGAATCACCTATAATCTCACTTATTGTTGTATTGTGCAGTCTTCTAAGATGTTAAAGTTAGAGTGTTGACTATTTTTC
This sequence comes from Limulus polyphemus, assembly GCF_000517525.1. Classification (NCBI taxonomy): domain Eukaryota; kingdom Metazoa; phylum Arthropoda; class Merostomata; order Xiphosura; family Limulidae; genus Limulus; species Limulus polyphemus. The sequence continues at coordinate 964,634 of NW_013665711.1, forward strand.
GTGTTTTTTTTGCATAATATTTCAAATGAATTTAGTATCTTCTTCCACATAAAATTCGAATCACAGAAAAATCTCCAAGTTCACTTTTTATAGAGTTTTACTATTGAATATTTCCACTACTTCAGTATTCGCTTAGTGTTCACCTGCTGTTCAGTGTGTATATAGCATTTTGTAAATTTCCAAGAGCTTTATGTATTTTACTGTCCTCAGATATCTTGAAACTATCAACTTTTTTTCTTCCTGTTATTATCTTATCTCCTTTTCTTTATTTTTGTTTGGAGCCCACACACTGTGTATGAAAATACAAGTTCTTGGAATCATTTTCTTTTGTGACAATAATTTTCTTCCTTTAACTGAAGGTTTTATTTTCATTATTTAATAAAACTGAAGGTTTTATTTTCATTATTTAATAAAAACGAGTATCATATTTTAAGATTCGTACAAAGCTAACATTTTACTTCACTGAGTGTTATGAAAGTTTCATCTGATTATCTTACAGAAAACTAAATAATATTTTACTATCTGAGTAAAAGAAGTTATTTCATTTAGTGGCATTAGTAATTACAAGACACTCTCGAGTCCTTAATTGGATTTCATTTTCAGATCTGCTCCCGAAATTAAAATTGTCCCCATGTATTGGTATATCCCATTCTCAAAATACCTTTTGTAGACATTTTAGTATGTTATTTTTATTCTAGTGAAGGGCTTAACATATTTGTTTTACTTGTGCTACACAAAAACATATATGTAATCCTGAAAATAACACAGGAAAATTTACCTTTAAGAAATAACCTTCTTTGCTGCGAAAAACATATAATACGTATAATTTACATATAATAAAGTACAAAATGCATCTAACTCTTCTATTGGCATGTCCTGTCCTCTGAGTATTCAACTTTTTCTTTACATACACAAATATTCGTCTCGTGCTCATTAAGACTACAAATATTGGTTTCTTTGACACACTAAATTCCAAGACAAAGGGAGTGTTATTTTCCTGAAATATTTACAGATTCAGTTGCCAAGAAAAGAAAAATAGCTCTGGAATAATTAAATTGGTATCCCATCTTAATCATCATTTAGTTTTTGGTTTTTCTTCGTGTAACAAAGTGTAACTATTTTATAACTATTTAAGCTCAATTAATCCAGCTTTAATTAAATAAGTTAAGATAAGTCTATCCAAAATAATTATATTATTCAAAAATGTTTATTTGTTGTTTCGAATACTCCAACAGTGAATTGCTGATTATGCATCTAATTAATTAATAAGGCAACCTGGAATTATTTTCAACCTTCATCAAGATATCTTGAAATAATATAATTTGTTTCGAATGTTTTATTCTGGAAAGGTTCATCTAATGGAACTCATCAATCTCTATCTTCTAAAGAAACACAAGTAAAATTATCAAAAAACGGAAGGACTGTTTATTCTGCATTTAATCTGCACGGGCTATTTATTCTAGCCTTGTAAAATCATGCTTCTTACTTGGATTTTTTTAGTTTAAGGAATTTTAACACACATTTTTATTATATTTTTTATTAAAACATAGTACTAGCCAACTACGTCAATCGAATCAGTTTATGTGATTTCATGATAGCCATTTCATTCTTTTAAATTGGACATATAATGTTATTATTAATTTGTCTACTTTGTCAAGTCATGGTTTACATGATGAAAACTGCATTTAAACCGTAACTTTTAAACTATTATACTGCATATTCAAATAGCGCTTCAGAGAATATTTTGTCTCTCATCGTCAAGCCCAACTGACGAGTTCTGGTATTGGACGCAAGTCCTCTTGGGCAGTGATTTGTGAGAGACAATACATAGATATTAAATTCTATTTGTAAACGCCTTTAATTTTGAACACACAATTGACAACTTAAGAGGAATGCGAAAAAAAAATTGTAGTTAGCGTGGCTTTTATCACAAATGTTACCCCTAATGGTGTCTGTCTGGTGAGTTTAATGGTATTGAGAAAAATGCCTAAAAATGTCAGTACTTATTTGTCTTCTTCCTTTTCAATCCTATTGTATTGTGTCTTCGTAGATTAATGATTCGCTAAACATAAAAAGAAATTGTATTAAATTTTAGTTTTTTATTCTCTTTTATTGATTATTTTTGAATTAAACAACATACTAAGTTGTCAAACTGCCAAATCAAGTCTTATAAAAATCCAACTGAAAAGAGAAACTTAAGCTACACATATAAGTTTTAGAATTAATTAAGGACAAAGTAATATCAGAACGTATTTTTTAACAAATATGGAGTTATGCACGACATCTTGTTATTACTTAAACCGGATTCTCCTATAAAAACAACAGTAGAAATAATACATTTATAGCCATGTTTGCAAATTTTTAATTGAGTTTTCTTGAAAATATGCTAACAACGAATTCACTCTTAGAAACAAAGCTTGCCCTCTCAATTAGTAGTTCCCCCGACGAATCAGCAGTAAGTTTTTGGACTTACAAGCTAAAATCCGATGCTCGATTCCCTGCCGTGGAAGGAGCGCACAACAATAACAGAGAACCCAAACAGTGCATAATTTGATTTTTTTTTATTATGTTTATTACTGTGTAGATAACTCCCGAGGTTTATTTGGCTGTTATAATATATTTCTGACGGAAGTGTTTATGATCAAGATCAACTTAAGCGTTTAAAACATTTTCTTATACGACATATTGCGATACTGGGTGATCATGTATAAAAGTAAATGTCTGAACCACTCTAATGACACATTTCCCTTTTTCTATTACATTTTTTTACAGTATTTTAATAGCCAAACCAAATATTAAATTCATAATTTAGCATGAACACGATCCAAGACTGTATTTTCTTAGTTTTTGTTTGTTTGAAGTTAAGTTATCTGTGCTCTGCCCACCACGAGTATTGAAACCCGGTTTCTAGCGTTGTACGTCCGCAGACATACCGCTGGTGGGGGGGGCATTTTTCTAGTTATATTGGTACATAATTATCAACTGCAGTCTTAAGTGGGTATTTATCATAAACCTTCATTTTGAGTTATAACCTCTTTCTGTTAGGTTTGTATATTCTACCTTCAATTAAATGTTATTAAAGTTTATATTTGTCGATTAGATAGAACTTACTGTTGTTACACTCTGTTACATGAAGAAATGATAAAGTCTGATTAAAAGATTTTGAAATTAACTCAATGCTGCATTTATTCACACTGTTCTCCATCAGTAATTAATTAAAGCTACCACCCCTTTGGTTATACAGGTTAATGTTTCGAACAAATCAATAACTTACGACACACGCTATATATATGTATTTATTTATCTTACTTGTAGAGAAAAGTTCGGTATTCTCAAAGTCAATATTTAGATAATAACAGCTACAAGTTAGTTTTGTTTCCCCTAGTTTTCATTTGTGGAGCTACTCCACAAAAACAACTAGTTTTAAAATTAATTTCAAATCCAACTTTGGAATAATGATAAATTGCACACAGTAGAGGTTTAATTATATAACACTGACAACCCTCTTTTAAGTACAAAATTGCCTCCACACTTTTGCTAAAGTTCAAATTCGCTGAATGTATTATTTTGCTACTAATAGTTTTGTGTGTTTGTTGGCAAACGTAAAGCTACACAATGGGCTACCTGTGTTGTGCCAACCATGGGTATCGAAACCCAGTTTTTAATGTTATAAGGCCATCAGAGTTACCACTCAGTCATTTGGGAGCTAAACATGTTCTCTTTTTACTAATAGAATAAATGAGTCTAATCTATTTATTTTAAGCTCAACTTAGAGTTTAATGTTTAAAATAATGATGTATTTAACAATCAATATTTGGAGTTGTAATTATTATTAAATACTGTGACATTTTAGCATGAGTCGTGGGGAAAATGTGATTTTTTTTTCCAAGGAAAGAAACATTAAAAGTAGCTTAAACTTCTTACGTTTCGCATTATTATTATTATTACTTTTTATACAGGAAAAAAATCTTCAAGTCAAAGTAAATCAGGCAACCGACAAAAAGCGAAAAGTCTTGGGACACTACGCCCACTAACAGCGCCAAATATAGAAAATCCTAGTGGCATGTGTGTGTCAGTGATACACAATCGAAGGACGGAAAGTGGTGTGATACCTACGTTGTTTCCCTACTTCAACCGTATTCTAAAAGAAGATGAGCCTTCAACAAAATATTCTAAAGACCATGCCGGACCCTTGTACTCTTCCTTTCCATCCGTAAGGTGTGATATCGTGGAGTATTTATGAAATCTGCTTCAGTTCGGGAAGAAAAACTTTCACGATCTTTAGCACAACACACTTTTATTTGATTAACAAGTATGATATGAGTTGGAATCGTGTCTTAGTATCATAAGTCCCATTATGGTGAACATTCATTCTTTCTTCACAAATCTATGTTTATGTAAACTTTTGTGCATGTATCTATACGAGTGTGTTGTGAACATCGCATAAGATAATAGGGTCACTTTTCAAAACGCCGAGTTTTTTTTTATAATTTCTGTCTTGTGGCTGTGCTCATTAATGTGGATATATCTCTAACGAAGCGCGTCATCACTCAGAAATCACGTGAGCTTTGTGTGTGTCGTGAACAAACAAATTACATGAGTGTCAACAAAACAATAACGAACATGGACAAGTATGGAATTGGTTGCGATTTTCTCAAACATCTAATTATCTTTAATGTTTTGTCAGAATGGATTATAGCACTTGTAACTCGAAACGTCTGTTATCATTCATATCTGACTGGTGAAAGTCAGACAAAATGTCAAGTCTTTCAAAATATTGAATTGACGCTTAATGTATTTAAAAACAGGGATATTTATAACATGTGTGACCTTTTATGTTTGGTGTTGATATACATTGTAGCATACCTTCGTACAAAAACAATTAATATGATCCATTATATATCAGCTGTTCGAGACATCAAAATAATGGCGAATAAATACAGTAAAAAGTTATTATAACTTAATTATGATATTAAAAAATATCTGTAAACCGCTCGTATTTTATTGCCTTGTGTTATGCAACTGATATCTATACACTTCAGATATGACACCACTCGTTATTGAAATGATAACCTTATTTAAAATTCGATGGATATATTTAATTTTTATATTAATTCACTTTATTTTTATACACAAAAGCAATGCTAAGTTTATTTAGCTAACACACTTGGAGTCCAGAACATACTCTTTTGGAGTACAGAACATATTCTTTTGGAGTACAGAACATATTCTTTTGGAGTACAGAACATATTCTTTTGGAGTACACTTTAATTTAATCATTTTCAAGTTCCCCGTTAGATAAGCAGTAACTTAGAAAACTTGTATCGCTAGAATTCGGAATTCGATCCCTGTGATAACATAGATAACCTATTGTACAGCTCTGCAGTATAAAATAAATAATCAGGCATTGTATTGTTTTGTCTCTTTGTTTTTTGAATTTTGCGTAAAGCTACACGATGGCTATCTGCGCTAGCCGTCTCTAATTTAGCAGTGTAAGACTAGAGGGAAGGCAGCTAGTCATCCCCACCCACCGCCAACTCTTGGGCTACTCTTTTACCAACGAATATTGGGATTGACCGTCACTTTATAACGCCCCCACGGCTGAAAGGGCGAGCATGTTTGGTATGACGGGGATTCGAACCCGCGATCCGCAGATGGCGAGTCGAGCGCCCTAACCACCTGGCCATGCCGGGCCAGGCATCGTATAAACTATGGTTTTCAGGCGATCATGATCTGGGTATCTTTATCTAATTTGAACTAATGTATTTCTTGTAGCATCCTAATTGTGAATACAATGTTTCTTTTTGTTTTAGTGCACGATCTGCGGCGATCGAACTCGTAATTCTAGTGTTATAAGCCTTCGGGTTTACTATTGAGCCATCGGAAGACTTGTATGATGTCAGTTGTTCTCAACACAGTTACGTCACGGATAAATAACACAACAACAAGCTTATTTCCAGTAAGGATACTTAGATTATCCTACGTCATTGAAATGATTTGCTGATTGTGTTTACAGTTATTTTACCAACTTCATCCTGCTATGGTACGTATCTCAGTCTAAGGACAGACTCTTTTTCATCCATACATCTTTATCCTCTTTTTCCACATAAACATTCCTCGGTTGTGTTAGAGATTATTCGTGAGATTTTTAACTAACTTAACAAACTCTTTAAAAAGTAAGAAAGATTGGTACAGGAAATTATGAAACATTTCACTAAGAAAAGTGTATAAACTACTTGAAATTTGTCCAGTTAGAGTGGACAAATCCTTCCAATCAGACTCAACCTGTCTGACTTCATATTCGTAGCACATTACGTGGAAAACTACGGCATCATTGTGAAAACAAGTCGAATTAGATGAAGAAATATTTTATCAGACCTTTGTGGCTTACTGTTCGTAAGATCGTGCCAATTATTATGGTAAAACTTACCTACCAAACCTTTATTGACTTGCTGTTCATAAGATCGTGCAAACTATTATGGTACAGCCTACCTCCCAAGCCTTTTTTTGACGTGCTGTTCATAATATCATACAAACTAGTATGGCGAAGTCTACCTACCAAGCCATTTTTGACTTGCTGTTCATAAGATCATACAAACTATTATGGCGAAGCCTGCACACCAAGCCTTTTTCTTTTATTTACTATTCATAAGATCGTGTAAACTATTATGGCGAAGTCTACCTACCAAGTCTTTATATGACTTGATATTCGTGGGAATATACTATCTATTATAGTGAAATCTATCAGTCAGGCCTGTTTGATTTGGTTTTTACGAGAGCGAATAGATTAACAAGGCGAAGCCTTTCTACTAAGCTTCCTATGACTTTTCAGCCATATCATCATGATAACTAGTATGGTAAAGCTTGCCAACTCGTTTTATGCTTGTTTGTCTGTAGTTAAGCACAAAGCTACACAACGGACTATCTGTGCTCTACCCACCACGAGTATTAAAACCCGGTTTCTAGCGTTGTAAATCCGCAGACATATTGCAGTGCCACTGGTGGGGGGGGGGGGGCTCTCGTTTTATGACTGACTAATATTGACGATTCGATGACGAGGAACCCACTTTGAGACTAATAATGATACCTGAAGATGACGAAACCTTGTCGAAACGTTGTACATTTGCTGTTGTGTTAAACTTATATTAAAGTTTTTCTTCATTACCCATTCAAGCCGTCTCCAACCATTATTAACATTGACAATGTGCCAACTAATTAAGAAAAACCTTTCAAAAAGGTCTGTTGGATTTGCTGTTCATGAAAACGTGTCTATTAATTAGAGGAAGCCTGGTTTTATAACATTTTGAACTGTGTTTTGCAATGACAGCGCATCTACTTATGTGGTGTATCATGGCTTACCTCGAAAAGCAATCAAGACAACATTGAGAAAATTAGCATGTAAAGAAATTCATAAACTCTCAGCACAGAGTAAAACGCCATTCACAACACCAACAACAATGTACATGAAAGTTCCATAAAATATAATTACTTTACACAGGAAGTAATGTATGGCAAATGTTCGAACACTTCAGTACAACTTGATACTTTTAAACATTTGTTGATAAATTGTGTAACTTTCCTGCAACTATTCAAACACTCCCACTTCCATACTCTGCTCATTGTTGTCCTACTTTTCCAACACGCAATAATCGCCGTTCAGAAAATAATCTTTGCTCCAAGTTATTAATCTAATGTAGATTTACAGATTTCCCGCTACAAACAAAATTGTCAACACACAATTTCGCCTTTCACATTGATATTTTGTGATAATTAGATGTTGAAATTATACCTCCTTCCCAGCCATCACCGGCACCCCACGAGGGGTATTGGCTATGGCCTGGAAGTAAATCAGTTATAGCCTCTTGTAGTCGAATCATTATCTATTGTTACAACTTCATACACTTTCAAATGCCCTTCACACACAACTCTAAAATATACTTCAGGTAGGTCTTGTATCGTAAAGAAACAGACGAAAAATATGAACTTACATTTTACTTCTATAATTACTATCGTTAGGGAATTTAATAGTGTTCTGGTGTTATATTATTTGCTTTCTTTATTCTTGTATTTGTAAAGAAGACTAAACCGTGAGTGCACAATTTTCTTCCATCCTACAAAAACTGCAGAAACATGTATGAAACTTACCTTTCACTTGAGGCAAGGTCTGCGTTTAGTTAAGCCACCGAGACCAATTTTTGATTTGGACTTTCCATCATGGGAAAGTGAATGTAAAGAACCTTTTCGTTGGAGTTTATGGCTATGTTAGGTTTCTTATACAATAGAAATTTAAAATTTTACAAAGTGCACAGTAAAACAAAGGTGGACTCTAACCATTATCAGCACAGTGTGTTGATACCCGTTATATAAGGTTAAATTTCTGCACTGCTTGGCTAGGGCGCCAAGTAGGTATGTTTACATCAGGATAAAGCGTCACGTTACGCGTCTAAGTCCAAAGCACCGTCTCTAAGAATCATAGAGATAGAAACCAATATCCACATCAAACCATTCCCCAACTTACTTACGATGTCACCTGACAACGTACTGGTGGTCTCCTGTTCATGGCCTGGTGGTTAGGGCATTCCACTCGCAATCTGCAGATCATGGTTTCTAATCCCCTCACCAAACATGCTTGCTCTTTCATCGGTGGAGAGCTATAATGTGATGGCCAATCCAACTATTAGTTAGTAAACGAGTAACCTAAGAGCTGGTGGTGTGTAGTGTTGACTAGCTGCCTTCCCTCTTGTCTGTACTTTAAAAATTGGAGACAGCTAACTCAAATAGCCCTCGAGTAATATTGGACAAAACTCAATAAACAAACAAAACTTCTGTTCATTTGATTTGTTTAAACATGATTTTGGAAGCTACCGTCCACGAATAGGGGATTGGCTGTGGAACGTTTGTCAACATTTATGATCTAAGATTGAACTCAGCACCTCGTTACATAGGAAATTTTGGTGTCCAGCGATACCGCATAATCATGGCCAACAGTTTGAAAATTATCATAAATGGTTTGTTTATTTTATCGCAAGGCTACACAATAAGCTATGTGCGTTCTTTCCACCACGGGGAATCTAACCCCGGATTTTAGGATTGTAAATCCAGAAACTTACCGCTGACCCACTGGAGAACGATTGGAAACAGAGTAAGTAATTCTAATAGCAGTTATAAAATGTGATTAATTTACAATATTCCAAAATTGGGAAAATGTTAATATCACCTTTGTAAATATGGAAACTTTGAAAACACGAAAGAATATCAGCAATATAGAATATTACACAATTATACGTAACATAGTCATTTTTGTATGAAAAAAGTAATATGTATTTAATTATTACTTATAAAGAAATGGATAGTTCAAGAAGAAGAAAAACATATGACCTTGAGATCAGTTCTTCATTATGAAGATGAACATTTTGAAAAAAGAAACTACATCCTATAAATGAAACCCGAATTTCTAGAAAAATTGTTCCAACAATATCTCTGTTGTTTCGTTTGTAATAGTCAGATATTTAGATTTTCTGTAACATATAAACACCACAGCTCTCTGCTTATAAATGGCTTCAGTTTGGTCAAGAGCTGACCATACCTAAATAAAGTACTGGACGAAAAGAGACAGGATGATTTAATTTTTGGTCTGTGTCATCACATTTTAACCTGTGGGTTCAGAATTTGTTAGACATGATTCCATATCAGATGCAATGTCTGAAGTTAATTGAAAATAATGTTTGTACTGCGGCGTCAGGTAGAATGTCTAAAGTTAATTGAAGATAATACTTGGACTGCGGCATTTTCTAGCAGATTAACTATTATTTATGTACTGTATTTAGTTACAAACTTATGATTATACAAGTCAGGAAAAATGTCTTTATACGTTTCTGTTCTGAAGTACATTTAAATAAATGAACATGTGTGGCATCATAGATTCATAACTTCACCCCCCTATAACATGGTTATTAGTTTTGATATAACTGATATTGCATATCTGATAAAGACTATAATAAACGCCCAACATATTCTGGCATGCCAAACGTTTAATCGATCTAGTTTTTTTGTTTTTTTTATAAAATTATGCATATTGTTGTTCACTTATCGATATTGGATGGCCCGGCATGGCCAGGTGGTTAGGGCGCTCGACTTGCAATCAAACATGCTCGCCCTTTCAGCCGTGGGGGCGTTATAAAGTGACGGTCAATCCCACTATTCGTTGGTAAAAGAGTAGCCCAAGAGTTGGCGGTGGGTGGTGATGACTAGCTGCCTTCCCTCTAGTCTTACATTGCTAAATTAGGGACGGCTAGCGCAGATAGACCTCGTGTAGCTTTGCGCGAAATTAAAACAAAACAAAAAACAAACGATATTGGATAATACAACAATAGAATGAAATACTATATATATATGTATATATATATATATACATATATATATGGCCCGTTGTTGCTTTAAACAACAAAATATACATGATTCTAGAAGGCTTAGTATACAATCACTCTGAACCGGAGATTTAAACGAAGGAACTACTTATAATCTAATTAGATATTTACATTAACAGTGTTAATAGATTAATTTCATGTAAATAACTGCTTATATAAAAAACTACTACTTTATTATAAGTTTTTACTTTATATTACAAACTAATGAAGTAAATTCAAACTTTATTAACAGTAGGATATGCATTGTCATCCGAGCAACTGGCGTATAATGCTTTTTGAAACATGTTTAGAATTAGACATTAATGATGAAAAAAAATACTACAAACACATTTAAAATACCCCCTATTCATAAATATACAATATAGCTCCTTACAACTGTTTTGTTTAGCGAAGCATCGAACAGGTGTAAAATGTATTACTTTTCAAACAAACCAATAAAACACTGTGTATGCTAATATTATTTTAATTCATTTTAAACTTCTCCCCCCTAAAAAACAAAAACAAACATGGCTTAGAATTATGTATACATTAATTTCCTGTTAAGAGTTTTGAGAAGTTAATTGCTAATCGTATTTCTACTTGTTCTCTGAACCATTTCTCCAAATAAGGTTTAATGTTTTAATCACTGAAGGAGAGCGTGAATTCTTTGAAACTGTTCATCATAAGCAGAGTTGTCCAAATATTTTAAATATTTTATTCACCAGATATTGGTTTTAAAAATAAAAAAACTCCCATGGGCACAAACATGAATCTCCAAATTGAAACTTAGGAAAGTACCTCGTTAATTTATTGTTAAATCTCTTACATGTTGTACAAGTTATTGATTACTGTTAACAATTGCATTTTTTGTTCACGGCCCATATGTTTTTAATGATTAATCGAAACGAAATTGTCTTTGCAGATTGAGCCTATCCCATGAAATAAGCAATATGAGGATAAATCCTGTAACATAATTCAGGTACCATTTCTTAACGTAATCTTTTCAACCATATTTTCATTACAATGAGAATTATTATTTTTTTTAAAGTATCAAAGCTCTCCTCGGATTATTTTATTACCAAGCTCGCAGAATTAATGATCGTGATTGAGAGAGATGAGCCTTGAGTTAACAAAAGGGATTCCGTTTTCAGAATGACCAAAGGAAAAAAAGAAACATTTTAAATATTAATACAACAATAAACGTTGATAGGATTTTAAAGTATATATATACATTATACAAAATAAAACATTTATCATACGTTATCCAACAAAGTAAAGGTTATTCACCAACTGTTATTTTTAAAATATGATAAGAATTAATGCAAACATCAAGTTTTCCATTGCATTTGTCATATGCAGTCTTTTTTGTCTTTTTTGGTTTTCATGAAAAATACTAATTTGGAATAGCTTGATCATTAATATACATCTAAACTATGGTTTATGGTCGGCCCAACGCTTTCACTTAATGTATTCTATTTCATTCTTTAGTACATGACAAATGTTTATTTAAATTTATCTAAAATATTTCACATTTTCAAGGTAAGCTATACTTCTTATTTTATATAAACTGATTACATGCATAAAGTAAAATAAAGAAATTATTTCATTGAAGCAATAAATAAATTTATGAAATGTATATCTTTATATTTATAATATTTGTCACTGTCCGCTATTTAAGGAGACTTTTATTTCACAAAATCAGAAACTGTGTTTTCTCTAGAAAACTCGGAAAAGAGGTGTGACGTAATAAGGTTTCCCATCTTTAAGATCGTGTTTAAAAAAAATAACGATTTGAATGTCAAGGCGACATCATATTCCAACATTATTTACTCTAGGTCTAACACACTTTAAGGACTTTTAGATGTAAGACTGGATACAAGATAACTGAAGTAATACAAGCCTCTCAAGGATATTTCAAGCAATGCTTTCGTGTTTTCTGTAAGTACTTTTGGTTAGAATATACATTTAAGCATCGCATATAATGAATGACAGAAAATTGAAAATACTGTTGAAATCTGTGAAGAAAAACCACAGCATTTCTTCGAGATTACTTGACGCTACTACCATATTACGTTCAACACTTAAACGAAGTAATGTTAAATTCGCGTGACCAATAAATATACATTTTATATTACTGGACACGCTTATTATGCAGATAGAGTAGGACGTCTAGGTTTTTTTGTTAAACGAAAACTAGCGAATATAACATATAGCAATAAAACTTTTTTTTTTACAGAAAGTTCTATATAAGTAAGAAACTTTCTTATTAGTGTTTCTTTCTGTTATTGTTAGTAATGTTTAAACACACGTGAAGGTAACTTAAAAAATTTCCTTTGCAGCTCACCTTAATTCGTGACCTGTTTCAAAAATGTAACAATCTTGACATTTGCAACACGAAATCTTACAAAATATGTCACGACATTCTTATTCTGAATACATTTTTTTTTAGAAATTCCTGAAATATACTTTTACTATAATGAGAAAATAAACCAAATATATGGTAAAGCAATACATTTCAAAGATACTTGAATTACGTCCTCTTTATGAAAGTGTAATTGTCATAATCGGTTGACAACTTTAAATTACATTATTTAAACTTCAAATAATCAACAATGATATTTTCAACACTAGTAGAAGAAAGCATTTGATAACGTTTTATACTTCTCTTAAAATAAACTTTAATTATACGAGCAATAGACTTAATGCAGAGTCAAATATTATTCCACTTTTAGCTAAATCTTCTATGATTCAAATACACAGCTAGATTGCCAATGTTGGATTAACTTTAATAGAGTTAAAATGAAACCCGGCATAGTGAATATATTGTCCCAATCTTTACAGAATTAAAATTACACTTTCAACAATGTTAATTTTTTTGCACAGAGCTGTATTAACGCTAGCTATTGTTAAAAAATAACACTGAGAAATATTGATTGTTGTTGGTTTCCTTAAATTTTGCTCATAGTGTTGAAAATCAACAATCTGGGCTGTTGCGTGTAAACTATATAAGAGTTAACCTTCTCTTCACGGACATCTTTTTTTCTGTGCATGTCACGAGGGTTTTAGTGAGATACATTTAAAATGTAAACAAAAATTAACTCTTAAGAGAGTCATTTAATTTTATATATATATATATATACCTACACTATCCATGTATACATTTAATAAATATTACAAAAAATAACACCCAGTTAAAATACTTAAACAGTCACTAAGTATTGAAACTATTCTTGCTTTATTTGAGCTTCACATATTTTCTAGTGGAATATATAAAGCACAACATATTTAATAAGTGTTACAAAAAATAGCAGCCTATTAGAATAACTAAATAGTCACTAAATCTTCAAACCATTCTTGCTTTATTTCAGCTTCACATGTTTTCCACTAGAAAATATACATTATAACACAACTTTTCTTGGGTTTTGTTCAGTAACATAACTTTACGGGATGACCAGCAATGCAGTCAGCACTACATAGGCCGAATTGACACAATGCTCAAGCCACGCTGTTTCATTTCATAAGTTTTGTATCTTGGTTTTTCCATATTCATGCATGACGTTCTCATCACTCAGTTTATATTGCAGTGTGTCAATACAAAAATAAGTAAATATTTTAAACGTTGAACCAAGAAAATTAACAAGTAAACATGCTGCCAGTCTAGTTGTAATGGATCCCGGTTTGTCTTAAATTTTATAAACATTACATTTAATGAATTATACAGTTATTTACTTTTCATAATTTTATACTAGTGCATTTAAATACTTAAACTCTGTATATTGCCTAATAGTTGAAGTGTTATTAAGCCTACTTGTTTTGGTTATTCAGCTTCTTACCTAAGCCTTAGGTTTTCCTCCAAAATTACAGCGATATCTGTATCTTCAGATGCAACAGATGAAAATGAAGAATATAAAACTGGAACACTGACAGATAATTGCGAACCTGAAAGTTAGAACACAGGATTAATGTTTTAATGTAAAAATGATTTACTATGATTAAGATAAAAAAGTAGATAAAGAATATATACAAGATAAATCTTTGTTGAGACATGGTATTTTCTAACATTAAAATCTACCTTTTAGGTATTACCATTCTAGCTATTATAACTTACCAACATATTCTTAGTTACAGACAGTATATCAAGTGTCTGAATTGGACTGCAAAAGTTCACTGACAACTTCAACATCCACTTCTGTATCAGGTCCGTCAAGTAGTATCAATTTTGTTGGCAAAGGTAGACTAACTTTATGGAGGACCAAAAAAAAAGAAACACAGTTAGTTCATTATAAAACAATGCCTGTATTTTATATTGCTCTACTGGATAATCCTCAAATATATATGTAAATATGAGTAGATATGTAATAATAGTAATAACAATAATACATTAGTCCTAATTACCATCCTGTAGAAATTCTATGCATCTTAACTATTCACATGTCTGTTTCACTATCACATATTTTTGATTTCACTATTTCAAGCACTGTCAGAATTATAAAACAAAATGAGTTTCGGGCATAAAATCAGGTCAAGAACCAAATTTTAAAGACTGCTTTTTAAAAGATACAAATAACACTGCAAGAGAAATATGAAAGTTCGCCGTAAAAAACAACAACAAAAAAACATCCTATTAGATGTAAGCATGCGTTATAAAACTGGTTGAAACGCATACTGAAGAAGAAATAACATAGAAATAAGTAACGTCTATTTCAACTTATTATACCCCTCAGTGGCTCAGCGATAAGTCTAAAAGAAGGCTTATAACAGCTTTCGATAGCCATGGTGGGCACAACACAGATAGCCCACTGTGTAGCTTTACGATGAACAATAAACAAACAAACCATAAAATATTTTAAAGTTAAAGAAATGGAGTGCAAGTTAAGCACAAAACAATTAACTAAAACGGTTTTTGTATATCTAAACTAACATATATCCGTCTATTTTTTCGTTTTAATGATGCCTATTTATTTATGTCATAAAATAAAACCTGCAATATACAAGCTTGTGCCTCGACACTACGCTGTATGTCCTAAAGGAAAACCTTAACGGGGAGGACAAAAACATTATATTAATAATAAGGTTGAAAATGATACAAAAAACACTAATAATTGAGGATTATTTGTATTTGACAACGTATACACTTTACAAATACCCCCAATAATGAAAATACGCTAATTGAAAAACATAGATGCCTTCAGCTACATACTTAGTGAACAAGAAGAAAAAAAACAACCATGGAACGATACAAAACAACAATAAAGTCAATTAACGTTTTTTATTTTGAAATTATTTTTAAGTTACCGTAAGTGTAATTAGCTAATGCGTAGTGTATTCTGAGTGCAGATGGCTTTTGGTTTAAGACGAAAGACAATTGTGACTCCAACAAAATATAACTAATTAGCGACTGAAGTCAAAGTAGAACATAAAACATAAGATATATATAACTCATTATTTTACATTAAAACGTGGATTTTCTATAAGATATGTATATCAATATTTTACATATTTATAAATTACTGATTTCGTTCTTCAGCGCTTTTTAACTACGACAAGGTAAGGCATAAAATGGCGGTAGGTTCTTTTTTTTTACTCTGTTTTAAAGCCAGGATGTGTGATGCAAGGCGTGGCAAACAGTTTTTAGAATTGAACGATGAAAAGTGAAAAATCAGCAGTCGTTATTTTGACACTCCATATTAACACTGACTCTCAGATTGTTTGTAATTAAGCACAAAGCTCAACGATGGGCTATCTGTGTTCTGCCCACCACGGGTATCGAAACCCTGATTCTAGCGTTTTAAGTCCGCAGACATACCGCTGTGCCACTGGGGATCTTTCAGATTGATTTTGTAGTTTACAATGTCTTAATAACGTATTCTAGTGTTGAAACAACACCTAATTCTAACGCTATACACTTACATTGGCATTTTAACACTCCTTATTTTGCTGTGTAAAGAGAACACTACTATAAAAACGGTTCAGTTACTCATCTTTACTGTACAAATAATATTACATTTTTACTATTTAATACTGAAAATGCAAGCACGATTTTAATTTACTGAAAAGTTTAAAATTAAAAATATTTGTCGCTCCTTAATGTTTCAGATCTCAGATCCAAGGACAATTTTAAAATTAATATTTGCTCCCCATTAACTCATTGGTAAGTCGGAAGACTTCTAACGCTCAAAACCAGGTTTCGATACTCGTGGTGGGAACAGCACAGATAGCCCATTGTGTAGCTTTGTGCTTAACAATAAACAAAACAAAAACAAAATTAGCATTTACAATAAATATGTTCACATACATGCATATTTAGAGTAAACAAGCTTTACGTGCTTAAAATACTAACTTATTATAATTAAGGCTTTCTGTTAAGTCTCAAAACCATTTGCAGTGATAGTACCGAAGTTTTGATAAAATTGAAAATAATTGAATAAAGTTTGTTCCAAAAATGTACATCTTAAATATTTAAAAACCTCTTGTGGGCTTTTGTATTCTAGAGATTTGAATTTAGTTAAATTTGATAGTAGATCTAATGTACCTATAACTAATATTTGTATAAAGAGCCGTTTATTAATAGATATGACACGAGAATCACTAGAAGTAAGTTAGCTACTGGATAAGACACAGAACAACTTCATCAGATCATCACTGAGGCAAAATTTCAGCAAGAACAAAGTTTACTAAGAATATTTTCATGCCTAACTCCACCAAAACTTTCCAGAGTCTCATACGACCACTCCCAGTTACGAAATGGAAACCCTGGTTTTCCAGAATCTCTACCTCCATGTATAATCACTGTTAACAACTGTGGCTCAATATTAGCTACAACAATGTAATAGGAAATTGAAATAAAAATTCTAAGTTGTATTTTTACTGTAATTCCAAGTTAATACGTTATATATGTGTTATATTAAAATGCTTTTGGAGCCTCATCATGTTATTATAGTCCAGGTTGCAACGTCCAATCGTGCTCTATTTGACAAAAATAGCTCTTTAGAGTAGTTTCCATTGCAAAATGTTCTTTCGAAAAATTGTGATGTCCAAAGCATGCCACTTGTCCCTGCTTGCTTTCCATAAGCTATCTAGTACAAGAGAATGACGGCTTTCCAGCAAATATTTCAAAAGTCTGATCACACAGAAATCCATATGCGCTGCTTCTAGTGATTTGACTAGTATGACTTCACATGGAATAGCATAAATACCCGTTTTATCCTCCAACTGAGTGAGATGTACGATATGTGAATGAGTGGTGTGACTGGAAGCTTTACCTTGATGAACTATGCCTTGTGGGCCTCGTTTCCAAACAGATATCCTTCTTGATTATAGACCCGCGAAACATTTCCGGCCAAATTAGTATCTTTATCGTAACAGTACTT
>NW_013665711.1:982419-999878 GCF_000517525.1 Limulus polyphemus
ATCGTAGACAATGAAATGTGTAAATCCACTTATATATAGGCCGTACTTTATAAAACTTTAACGTTGAGAAAATAAAATAACTTGAAAAAGTTGACTTTCTGGAGAAAAGTAATATATTTTATTCCGACAATACTAGAGGTTGTATTGTTTTCAATACACAGAAGCTTCGTATTCGTATGTTCTTAAATGTCTATGAATATCCCACAACTGACTGCTTTAGAAAATATAGTTTTGATGTAAAGCTCTGTAAAAATAAAGAATAACGTTCAAGTATTTAACTCGAATTTAACCTATGACAACTTATGGTTTATTAGGTCTATTTAAATAGAATTTGGAAGAATTCGGAACCTTTTAAAATAAAGTATAGGAAACATCCATCAAAAGCACGAGGTCGAACACTAACAGATATATGAACTGTGAGAAAATGGCTAAGCGTTTTCTGACAGATGATGAATTCTACTTACTAGAAATGTAAACACGCTTACAAAGAGTGTTTAAATACTACTGTATTTATCCGATGAAAATATATTTCGTACATGTCTGGAAATATTTTATAATTTAAGCTGCTCTCACAAAGAAGTATGAAATTTTATCCAACTTATCCAGAACATCCTCAACCTCTCAGAATATCTATTGAAACCAGTGATGATTGCATTTGCACTACATTTCTCAGCAACTTTCAAGTAAAAAAAAATGATGATTAAGATGCACTTAAATTGCACATAGAAACTAAACAACAACGAGGGGTGCTGAATAAAACTTAACGAACTTTTATTCTATATCTTATGATTAGACAAAAATTATACTTTGATAAAGTGAACAAGATCATAGAATAATAAAATTTTACAATATCGACAATGAGCATTAAATTATGTTTGATGCTCAAGAATTGCTGTTAAATGCCATACAGTTTTGCCAATTTAATAGCATTCTATAGATATTATTAAGTATGGTAGTACTTAATAGTCGACATTGACAAGGTTTCCGAATAATTCACGCGCCGAAAAACCACCCTATTGAATTCCAAAGCGAATAACCGACCATTCATAGTATTGGTTACGATATATTATGCGCAGATATACTAATAATTCGCTAAAAAGGTCGCTAACCTTTCTGGTATAATAATTCAAAAATATCTAAAACAGCAACTTTTTCATCTACTACTTACCTACCAGCTTGATCATGTCTGCAGGGCTAGCCCCTAGACGTCTCGGACTATCACTACAAGATTTCTCAAGCTTACGTGACTGGTCTATGGGTATCCGCTTTTGATATGTCAATAAATACATACAGATTTTTTGATAAATGGTAAGCATATCATGCACGTACTTTAAATATCCCTTCACTTCAATTCAACCCAACAGATGGCGCAACATATCGATAGATAGACACGAGACAGTTTCTAAAGGTAAAGTATATACTTTATACAGGTATAACATAAAGAGTAAAGAAACAAGAGTATTAAAAATTATGAATTTTAAAATGATTAAAGATCTTGCTACAAAAAATAATGAAACAAGAATTAAAACCACAATCACAAATTTATAAAATTTAATCACTACTTTGGCAGCTTTATACACTTATCCGTAGGCCAAAGTAAGGATTACATTTTATATGTTTGTGATTGTGGCTTTAATTCTTGTAAAATATATAGCTATCGGGGATATGGCTATACTTAAAGTTTATAGATGTTGTGTCCCTTCCACAGACATATAAAATCTGAACAAATAAATAGGAAAGAAAAAATAAAATTTCTAGTGAAAGTAGGGATCATTGGTTATTCGTAGAATTGCTAAAGAAGTATCCAAAACAAAATAAATACTGCAATAACAAATACACAAACAAGTACAATAATACCAGTTTGATAGATTTTAAAATGATTGGGAGCAGCAAATGAAGATATTGATAATCCTCAGCTTCTCTGCAGTCTGCTGTTGCCCCATCTTCTATTCAACACAGAAACAACTAAAGTTAGACTCTATAGTGGTAACTGAAGAAATTGATCATCACCAAGCTTCTACAGAGTCTGCTGTTGCCCCATCTTCTATTTAACATGGAAACAAATAAACTTAGACAACGTCTAGAGAGGTAAGTGAAGATATTGATTAGCCCCAAGCTCTTCCACAGTCGGCTGTTGCCAGCTCTTTTTTTTTCTGTCGGCTTCAGCATTTAAGTGATTGGTTAAGGACCATCTGTATCCCTCTGATATCAAGGGACTGTCATTGATATGACAGCTTTAGCACTGGATCAAGGGATATTGGTTCCACGTGCACCGCAGTTTCCTCTCTTAGTTTCCACATATGGATTTTCTGTTTTCACTTACTTTCATCGCTTCAAGAAAAACCTGTTAATTCCGAGAGAAAACACACTGATGGAAAACAAATTTTTTATCCCTTTGGCACAATTCCAGACTTTATACCTTGGTAAATTTATTAACTGCATAGCATGTTATCAATATCCAACAAGTTATTTCTGAGGATGTGGTGTAAAATTCTTAGCTTACTTTTTCTGGAGTAGTTCAAACAATCGGCTTTATATATCACAAAGTATTGAATCAGAACTTCACAACTAAAACAAATAAACACTTTTGCCATAGCTTCGTCTACCAGTATGAAGTACTGAATAATACGTTAAAAGTATCATTCTTTTTAAACCCAAAACAATCATATTAAACACGTATGACAGCAAATTTGTTTTCCTGAAAATTCATTTTAATCACTCCTTTATGCAAGAGTCTATTTAAGATAAATATGAAAACACACTATAGCCGAACGTGATTTTATTCATTTTTGTTAAACACAAAAAGCTTCATTTCTTCATCCACCTTGCATCGCATCATTTCTTTATATACATATATTCCTTTATATTTATTATGTACATATAGGCTTTAAAGAATATGTAGCATTCATGATGCTAATATATTCTGAATTATTCAACAGAACAACTGTTTCAAATCAGGATTTCTAATGAAGGATGGAGTTCCAAGAAGGGCCCAGCATGGCCAGGTGGTTAGGGTGCTCGACTCGCAATTTGAGGGTCGCGGGTTCGAATCCCCGTCACACCAAAAACATGCTCGCTCTTTCAGCCTTGGGGGCGTTATAATAATGATGGTCAATCCCACTATTCGTTGGTAAAAGAGTAGCCCAAGAATTGGCGGTGGGTGGTGATGACTAGCTGCACTTCCCTCTAGTCTTACACAGCTAAATTAGGGACGGCTAGGACAGATAGCCCTCGTGTAGCTATGCGTGAAATCCATAACAAACAAACAAACTTTCAGTTCAAAGAAACGGATATAATTCAGTGACAAGTGATGAATCAAATGATAGATAGGACTTCATAATTATTTTTAGTATGTATCGTTTCTTGTTTGTTAAAACTATTATCAGAAACAAGAATGGATCTTGAGGTATTGGATCATAATTAATATGTTTTTTCAAATAAGTTTGTTTTGTAAGTAGCATTACTTGCTCTCTACATGATGATAATAAAGAAGAGTGCATGAAGTTAATTAACCTTACTAGCTTAATTCTTCACCAGCAGTTAGTATTTAGTTTCCCTGGATGTTATTGCAGGAAGCCCCCAAGTGGGACAAAGGTATGTCTGTGGACTTACAACACTAGAAACCGGGTTTCGATACCCGTGGTGGGCAGAGCACAGATAACAGATAGCCTTGTGCTTATTTACAACTGGTTACTCGTATTGCAAGAACTATAAAAACAGTTTGTATATAAAATACAAACTTTAAGAAAGATAGTAATATAAATGTTTTCTTAGTGAAAACAAAGGTTTAAAGATCTTTGATTAGCTGTAATATCTGATTATCTATTTTAAAACCATAAAAAAACATCAGTTTAAAAAGACTTAAAATGTTTATAAGCCGAAGGAAGTACCGGAAATGGAGATAATTAAGATGCATTATTTGACACAAAATGTTATTTGATAAGCAAACATGTTTGTTAAACATGTGATGAATAACAATAAGGTTATTCGCCAACTGAAAGATAATAGTGCTCTATCTGGTTTGTTCTAGGATTTACAAAACCTAAACACAGAGCCTAAACACGTCTAACTCTAAAAAAGAAATTACAAATGTTCTATAATGTACAAAACTTTGCAGGCAGATGAACACGAGTACAGTATGTGTAGCTCAAAAACAAATCTATATTACTATCTATAGTAATATATGTTGGTTTTGCTTTTACGGGATTACTCGTCTATCATAGTTTCCGAACAAAGGTTTGTTTGTATAAAAAGTTCTGGAAACATGTAAATGATATAATAAAATTTCCAAATGCTAATTATCTTGCAAAACATTCTCTTTTTAGGTAAATAGACGACTTGAACATCAAGAACATATCTTTATTTTTCATTCTTTAATAATCTCTTTAACCTTCCTCGGGAACTTTCTGCATTGCAAACACACAACCGAAGCCTGAGGTAAATAATACTTTTCAATATTTACAAGCATCAAAAACTATTGTACAACCCACTTAACATTCTAAACATAACATTTTTTTACAATAACATCTATGAATAAATATAATTCACAGGTATAAAAATTTAAAACTTAGATTATGTGAAACACGAGAACTGAAGACTACATATTTCTAAAATCATTTTAGTTCTTATTTAAGCCCTGAAGGTTTTTGACATGAAATAACAGTGGCATAACCGAAATTGTTAGTCTTAGAATTATATTTTCAAAATTTACTGATTGCAGAAATTAGAAATTCTAGTAAAAAACTAAAGTAAATGTTTTCGAAACAACCCAAGACCTAGGAACAAATTACTATTTGTTATTTTCATGTACTTGAAAGTACTGTAAGTTTTTAAAACACTAATGTATAATTTATTTTTGTAGAAAATAAATATAATAATCTATAACAACAATACAATATATACAGTATTTACTAAGTCTGAAAAATTACACATTCAGAATTACATCAAGCTCATTTATCAACAAAGTATACAATTAACGCTAATGAATACGCGTCTTAAAAGTATTTTTAATAAGACAAAAAACATATCGCATTAAGTAATTAGTCCTACGTAAACACCAGCTAAGAACTACAGATAGTAGTGTAAGCTCTCTTAAACTTAGCCATAGATCGGGTGTAGAAATTGTCATCTAATAGAACTTGATGCGATTTTTAGCGTGCAAAATGGCTTTTGTTTAAAAGTGTTTTAAGCAGGATGGATTGTACTGGATTTCATGATTTTATAAGCTGAATACAACTGAAGTGTAAAAATGGAAGTGGCTTCGGTCTCTGTGATCAGTATAGATGTCGCCCGGTCCTATATTCCAGACAAATGTAGTCACCCAAAGGTTTCAAATACAGCTTGTTGTAATTTCAAAGCCGTTTGCTAAAGTTAGCTGGAAATCTGAATTACTCCAAACTCTTGTTCTGAATGAAGAAGACGATTCAGAAGTGCAGTAGTCAGCGTTTCATAAACTGATGGTCAAGAGCTCAAGCTTCACTCTGACAAATTATTTTGGGCCGAACGCGACCTAATGGTCAGCTTGCTGGTATGTGGTGCAAAAGGCCCCAAGGTACAAGCCGCGATATACCATTAAACGCGCTTGGTGCTTTCAGCTTATGAAGTGTTATAGCCGTAACAGTCAATTCGGCTATTCAAATAAGGGTAGCCGTGTAGAACAGATGCCTTATTCTGATCAAGAGCTCAAGATTAATGTTGACTGTGCCTGAGCCTTGGGTTTTCTGACTTAGCCGTTTAACCCATGTGTTACATTAAGTACCGTTCAGGGTGAAAATACCAAATGAAATAATATAAAAATGTGAGCCTGTATTTTAAAGCTACTGAGTCTGCGCAAAGTAAGTAGTTCCTAAGCTGACAGGACCTATCGAGCGGGAGCACCAAGTCCGAACTTTGAGAGCTATACTACAAAATATTTCCCGTGCGTTATAAGAATGGCAGTCAATAAGTTAGCGTGGATTGTAGATGGTATGTTGCTGCTTAATGGCTGCCTACCTTCTGGTCAGTAACTTAAAATTAGGGACGGCGGCACATAGTCTTAGAAACTTTGCCATAACTATAAATACATACCAAGCGAAATGTGTTCTTTTTGGGTAATTTAGACGAGCGTTTTCATCTTAGTGTTATCTCTATTACGTGCTCTTTGTGTTGAACGTCCCTTGCTATGTTCTAATTATTTGTAATTTATTTATGAGCATATCGCATTTCTTGGGCGTTGCTTTCGTACGTACCGTTGTTTATAATCTAATCTTAAAATGTGAGATACATTGTATAAAACAACTATGTGAAATAATTTTAAAATATATATATGAACTAAACACCGTTCATTTCATAGCAAAGGCAACTAAGATAATTGCAAAGAACACATTAGAAGGTCTTTAATGTACATTCCAAACATGTTGATGAGTTAAACTGTATTAGGCACGTGCCGAGGCCTAAATACTTGCCAGACTGCATAACAAGTACAATATTCGTGTAGATAATTATTTTCTGCAGGGACGTACGAGACGTTTTATTTACTAACGTTATAAAAGATTACAAAAACAAATCTTGTTGGCAACGTCCCGTACAAATAATCCTATAACGTTGAAATATGTAACACAGATTAAAAATCTTACGGAAGTGTTTACACTAACGAATACTTTATTTAAATTCAAAAGCTTTGTAAAAAAATAAAAAACTTTAGACACAGTTCAACATACCAAAATTAAACTGTTGTTCTTTTAACAGCTAGTTACGAACATTAAATTTTAATACAAAATACCGAAATAACCGCGCTTTTTATCATGAGCAGGCAGTGAAAAGAGTATGTATTTTCAAATAATTATCTTAAAATACGTAAAACCAATAAAAACCTTAAATCTGCATGTAAAAACCAATACAAACCTTAGAACTCAAATTCACATAAGTCATCTAACGCAAACAAACAAATCCAACAAAACAAGTTTTTTTATGGTATTCCTACAAACTGATATCTGCGTGCAATTATCTGTAATTCCCTTAGCCATGAAAAAAAATGAAAATAAAGTTCTAATTATTTTCAATAGGTTAGGGCGCTCGACTCACAATCTGCGGGTCGCGGGTTCGAATCCCCGTCACACCAAACATGCTCGCCCTTTCAGCCGTGGGGGCGTTATAATGAGACGGTCAATCCCACTATTCGTTGGTAAAAGAGTAGCCCAAGAATTGGCGGTGAGTGGTGCTGACTAGCTGCCTTCCCTCTAGTCTTACACTGCTAAATTAGGGACGGCTAACGCAGATAGCCCTCGTGTAGCTTTGTGCGAAATTCATAACAAACCAAACAATAAAAACTGAATCATTTCTTTTAAAACTGTTATATATAAAGCGTTCACTGAGTAATTTTTCTTGAATTTTTAAAGCTACGAAATAAGATTAAACTTTATACTAAATATATATATATTTTAGATGATTGCTTCTATAAATAACGTTGTTTTTTAAGATATTTTGCTGACTTTAATCGATGTAAACCCACATTTGACTTTATTATTGTTTGTTTGTTGATAAGCGCAAACACGAGTATTGAGACCTGCATTTTAACGTTATAAGCCTTAAGACTTGCAGCTGAACAGCTGTACCTAGTTGGATTTGGTTTGAGCTTCACGCCAAGCTACTCGAGGACTAGCTGCGCTAGCCATCTATAATTTATCAGTGATAAACTAGAAGGAGGACAGCTAGTCAATATCACCCACCGCCAACTACTGAATTACTCTTTTACTGACGAATAGTGATATTGACCGTAAAATAATGACGCCCCCACAGCTGGAAGGGCGAGCATGTCCGGTGACGGGGAATCAAACCCGCAACCCACAGAGCGAGTCTAGCGCTCTAATCACCAGGTCCATACCAGGCCGGCATTACTTAATCGTTCCTGTGTAGTACCATGCAAAACCGCTAGTGGCGCTAAGAAGGTTATATATATATGTGTGTGTGTGTGTATATATATGTATATATATATATATATATTGTGAAGAAGAACGCGCTCTTCTCGTGCTTGTTAAAACTAATTGGGAGTTATAAAAGAAAGTACCTAATTGGCTACTTTATATAAACCAGACTTAATTTTATTTCCAGCAAGACTTTATTTTCAATTTAAAAAGTATTATTGCAAGAAAACGTTATTACAAAGGTGAAAACTAACAAAGATTTTTTTACTGATGGCTGCTTGTTTTTTAAATCAATACCGATTTTCATTTGTAAAATTAAATACTAAAATTTGCAAAAAAAAAAAATTCTATTGTTATATTTTTGAAGCACTTTTAAGATAATTAATCTAACTTGTTCTAAATAACACTTCGAATGAGCCAGTATTATAACATGTCGATTGGATAAATTATACTTCTTAAACCTGTCGTTTCAGCGGTCAACTAAAAGTCTGTCCGGGCGTGCACTTCTGAATGCGAAGAGCCCTTTGCCACAAAAACACGTTCTACACTTTGGGAGCGTGCATTTGCCATAAGAGTACCGTTTAAATCCCTTTATTTGGTCAGTCAAGAGTAGCGCAAGCGTTGACGGTGGGTGCTGTTTCCAACTTCTTTCCCTTTAATTTATCGGTTCAAAACGGGGTATGGCTCTGTACAAACACGTTAAACGTTAAACCACTACTGACTCATTACTATAATAACGTCCATAATGTCATAAAACTAATGTTTGATATTTCAGTACAAAAGAAAGATTTTGTGCTACTGAAGCGTCTATATATAAATAAATTCAAGAACTAAGTCATTTTTAGGTTAGTTTAGATGTTTTTGTCGCTTATTACCTTGGAGTAACCTGTTCGTGTTATGATTTCTCGGGAACTTTACTAATTCGTACGAATGCTTCCAGGTTTTTCATTGGCCAACTAAAAATGTATTTACGATTTTTTAGAATATAAGCGTTTTTTCAAAACCATAGTACACCTACCGAAAGAGCTTATTTTATGTTTACTTCTGAGTTTTAAAAATATTCATCGCCATTAGGACAAAGTTTTGTATCATTTTAAAGCCTGCTGTTTAACTGACCTCATCTTATCACAAACTCATAAAAAGAATGAACAAGGAAATGCTTCCCACAAATGTTATGAATACAGGGATGAAACTGGGGAAGGTATAAGGGAGTGTTAACGTTTTACATATTGCAGGATATTATGCCATATTTGTCGGCAGCTGAGCTAACAATGAAATTAGAGAAACAGCTTTGGAGTTTGTCTTTTAGCCGTTTGTGTAGAGATTGGACTAGATAGCTCATAGCTGGAAAATATTAAATCAAACTTGAGACTTAACACTTTGAAGCAAAATATTACGAAGTCCAGAACAATTCATAATATTTTATAGTGCGCCTGACCA
Source organism: Limulus polyphemus (assembly GCF_000517525.1). Lineage (NCBI taxonomy): Eukaryota > Metazoa > Arthropoda > Merostomata > Xiphosura > Limulidae > Limulus > Limulus polyphemus. The sequence continues at coordinate 991,761 of NW_013665711.1, forward strand.
AAAGCTGAGTAAAGGTAAGTTTTCCATTATTCGGAAAATCAAATGATTTCGAAAACAAAAACTTACAAAAACATGATTTAAAACCTCCCAATTAAAATATTTTCAGTGAGGCTTACTTGTTTGTTTAGTTGTTTTAGAGCAAAGTTACACAGTACTGTGCTCTGTTATACTGTGCTCTCTCTACCAAGGGGAATCAAACCCTGGACTTAACGTGGTAAGTCCTTAAAATTACCACTGACCCACTAGGAAACGAGGCTTAATTTGAGAGCCTTGTGTTATTTCATGACTGTGTAAGAACTGCGAAAATCACTTTAGCGATGGCTAGAAATATAACTTTTAAATAATTATTATTCAGCTTAATTATACTGCTAACTAAATAACACATGCCGAATAATTTATTTTACATTTTTACGCAAATTTTATTTTAAAACTTCAGTTACATCATTGTTCATAGGTAACTATATTTTTGATTTAAAAAAAAATAACTATACTTTGTGATTCGCTGAGTCTTATAACCTTTGTAATGAGAAGTAAGCGCAGATAGCCCTCGTGTAGCTTTGCGCGAAGTTCAAAACAAATGAGAAGTATGTTTTAAACACTCTTTATAGATGTAAACAAGCGGAAATCCTCAATAGCCGCGGCATTGAAATTTGTTTAGGCAGGATCAGAGTAAATTAACCTGTGAGACCTTCCCCCCTTTTACTAAATATATTTTTGTGCGCCAGCAATATCAAGCGCATATACCCGATTCTATTTTATTACTTATCAGGATCTCTACTGGCCTACTCTCAAATTGAAATTCTTTTAGGCAGGATTAGAGTAAATTAACCTACGAGACCTTGGGCGTGGACAAATACATCAATCGAAAGGGTTTGACCTCGTGAGTCCAAAACTGTGATTAGATTTCGAATCGGTCAACAGATGACGGAGCTATAAGCTAAAAGTTTGTACTCGAAAAACTCGGACCCATTCTATGAGCCGCTTTGCCGCAGCTAATAAGTTTTGTTTGGAATTATGCACAAAGCTACACAATATGCTATCTGTACTCTGTCCATCACGGGTATCAAAACCCGGTTTCTAGCGTTGTAAGTCCGCAGACATACCGCTTGTATAATTGTAAGTAACTGGACACGTTTTGGTTAAGAATAACAACTGTAGTACTTTACAACGTAATTGTGTAAGTGAGCTGAATATCTTGTGTTCATCGAAAAATGGAATATAACATAATCTAGGTTGCCAATTAAACTACCACTAAAATATTACATGAGTTTTTCAAGAATTTGCGCAAGTTTCTGAATTATGCGATTTTTCTTTCTTGCTATAATAAGACATTTTTGATACTCATGGTGGTTGAATAAAACAAATCTCGTGCAAGCCATGGCGTATCCATGTTACAAGTACACATAGTCCTCATATACTGTAAGAACGTTTACAGAGCATCTTTCTGTACAAATTAACCAAATTCGTTTAATTAACAGTTTTACACCTGTTACACTAAATGCTACTCGCTTTGAATTCTTCTTTATATACATCCTAGAAAGATTAATTCGTTATTTTTATTAGAAATTGTAATCTGAATATAATAAATAATTATATACCAATAGATTATGTAGAAAAAAGTTATAAAAAATGTAAGAAGAAAAAAAAAAGGAAACCAGGGATTAATAACGATATGCTTTCACTGTTAATGATAAGGTGTACGTGCTATATAATAGACAAAAATGAAACGTATGAAACAACTGGGTAGACTTTGAAATTCTTTATACACTGTTTCTAGTTTTGTTTGTACAAAGCTCTAGAAATACGTTCAAAGAAACCTTGATTTTCAGTATCAAACATCTGTGCATCATTAAGATATTTCTTAGACACTTCCAAGTGTATCGTCACTCCTAAATATACTACATATACTACTAAATTCGTTTGGAATAAACAAACATAATAGTATAAAATTACTCGGTGTGTTGAGTAGAACACACGTGAACTTCTGGTGTGGCTGAGAAGAAAATTTTGTTTATTTTATTATTCTTTACGATAAACTTTTATTTTTTTTGTGTGTGTGTTTGTGTCACAGACATTTCCGAGAGGGCAAAACGTGCCTATAATGTTTAACGTGCGTACTCGGACTGTGAATCTGAGGTCTTGTAGTTTGCGTTCCGTTGACGCAAAACCGCGCTCCGCACTTTGGAGCCGTAAGCACGCTCTAACGATCAAATCACACTTTTCGGTTAGACAAGAATAGCCCAAGAGTAAAAAATGGGTGCTGCTTACTAGCTGTTTTTTTTTTTTCTGGATTATCAAATTAAAATTAAGAATGGCTGTGAGTAGATAGTCCTTTTGTAGTTTTGCGAGAATATTCGAAACAAGTGTCCGTCATTACACTATATCGGGGATGCCATCTACTGTATCAAAGATGACATTATACTGTATCAGAGATGATATTACACTATATCGGGGATGCCATCTACTGTATCAAAGATGACATTATACTGTATCAGAGATGATATTACACTATATCGGGGATGCCATCTACTGTATCAAAGATGACATTATACTGTATCAGAGATGATATTACACTATATCGGAAATAACATCATATTATATCGGAGATGATGTTTACTTTATCGGAGATGACATTACACTATATTGGAGATGGAATTATAGTGTATCGGAGATGACTTTATACTATATCGGAGATGACTTTATACTATATTGGAGATGACATTATATTACATCGAAGATGACTTTATACTATATTGGACATGACATTATACTATATCAGAGAATACATTAAATTATCAAAGATGGCATTATATTATATCGGAGATAATGTTTACTGCATCGGAAATGACATTACACTATTTCGGAGATGGCACTATACTGTGTCAGAGATGACTTTATACTATATTGGAGATGGCATTACACTATATCGGAGGTGACATTACACTATATCGGAGATTACATTACACTATAGCGGAGATGACATTACTATATCTGAGATGACATTATACTATATCGCAGATGACTTTACATTATATCGGAGATGGCATTATACTGTTTCGGACATGCCATTATACTATATCAGAGAATACATTAAATTATCAGAGATCACATTATATTATATCGGAGATAATGTTTACTGTATCGGAAATAACATTATACTGTATCAGAGATGACATTATACTGTATCAGAGATGACATTATACTGTATCAGAGATGACTTTATACTATATTGGAGATGGCATTACACTATATCAGAGATGACATTATATTATATCAGAGATGACATTAAACTATCAGAAATAACATTGTACTGCATCAGAGATGATATTATATTATATCGGAGATGTTTACTGTATCAGAAATGACATTATACTATATCGGAGATGACATTATACTGTATCGGAGAGTACGTTATATTATATCAGAAATTATGTTTATTTCATCGGAGATAATATTACACTATATTGGAGATGGAATTATATTGTATCGGAGATGATATTATACTGTATCAGATAAAACATTAAACTATCAGAGATGACATTATCATGTATCAGAGATGACATTACACTATATCAGAGAGTACATTATATTATATCGGAGATGACATTTACTGTATTGGAAATGACATTACACTATTTCGGAGATGGCATTACACTATATTGCAGATGAAATTATACTGTATCGGAGTGGACATTAGTGCTAACTTAATGAAAGATATAAGAATGATATATTTTCTCAACTGGGTAAAGCAATCCTACAAACACGTGAATGATTGTTTGTTTGTTTGTTTTTGAATCTCGCGCAAAGCTACACGAGGGCTATCTGCGCCAGCCGTCCCTAATTTAGCAGTGTGAGACTAGAGGGAAGGCAGCTAGTCATCATCACCCACCGCCAACTCTAGGGCTACTCTTTTACCAACGAATGGTAGGATTGACCGTCACATCATAACGCCCCCACGGCTGAAAGGGCGAGCATGTTTAGTGTGACCACGTGAATGAACAATACAAATAAACGCTGCAAATGAGAAAAAAAAAGAGGAAGTAGAAATCGAGTTTAATGTATGTCAGCAATAAAGAATGGTTAAGCTTGTTTGATTTGTCTCTCTGTTTAGTGTATCATAACTTAGGTACCACATGTTTGATATCTTAATGTACTGTGCCAGGACAATAAATTTTGTATAAAAACATTCTGTTTTCTTTTAATTGTTGACTTTCATTTGGACCTAAGCCTTAAATTTTGAATTTCACCATTAAATTATTTAAAGTTTTCTCTGAGTAGTCAAATTTTGAATGATATTAAACGAAATTAACATGTAACTTTCAAGTAGTAGGCAAGTCAGTTATGTCATTTGGATGTCTGTGTAATTATGTTTTATGGTTTTTGAACAGAGGAAGTGAGATGTGGGGGACACAATCCCTAAAACTTGTCTGCCTCTCCTAACCTTTACACTAAAAAATTTAGTAAACGCTTCATCTCCCAGAATGCTAGGCAACCCTATACAATTAATTCTATAGTCTTTACAGTCAATTACAGTAACAATTAAAAACATTTCAGAGCACCAGAGTCCATCAAAAAAATTAAATTGGAGCTGTGGGCTGTGACAACCTCTAAAGAACTCTCATCTTTATGTATGACTAATATAATCACGCTTCAAGCAGCACCTGATGATGGCTTTGGAAGGAAAATTTGGTTTGTTTGTTTGTAGTTAAGCACAAAGCTACACATAGGGCTATCTGTGTTCTGCCCACCACGGGTATCGAAACCCGGTTTCTAGAGTTGTGACTTATAATATTAAACAAAATTGGTGTGGTTAATTTTATATTTATAGCAAAGTTATACGAAGGCTATGTGGGCTAGCCGTCCTTCGTTTAGCAGTGATAGAAGGCAGCTAGTCAACACCACCTACCGCCAACTCTTGCTTACTCCTTTACAAACAAATAGTGGGGTTGACCGTCACGGTATAACGCCCCCACGGCTTAAAAATGACGAGCATGTTCGATGTGATGGGGATTCGAACCCACAACCATCAGATTGCGAGTCGAGCGCCCTAACCAACTAATTGAAAAGTGTTCACCGAGTTTAAGAATTCTATGTTGATGTAATTGATCAAATGACTAACTTGCAAGGTAAGTGTGATATTTTAATGGAAAAAAATGCACCGAGTCAATAAAGAACCTTGTTCAACAGACAAGCGTGTTTTTAATATTAATGAAAACATTCCGCAGCAAAAATATTCATTCTTTCTTAGAGCTTCTCATCATCTTCTATAAGTTTCCTTCCACTTAAAAAGCCCCGCTCTCGAGCTCATCTGACTGCCACCCCTTCGCCTCCTCACTTTCAAAATTCTGAAGCCATCATTGAATATAAGAAAAATATCACCAGATTTCAGTGATGAACTAATTTAACCTGTACAGCTAATTCAAACATACAACTTTCTAGAAAGTGCTTAAATGTTGTTGAGTACATTCCTTTAATCTCGTGGTTAAGTGGAGCATGTCAACACCGAGATTGAACAGATTATAGCACAGTCAGAATTGCACAGGGAAATAAAAAAAGATAAAACTGCAAATTAAGCACGAACTCACCTAATGATAATCATTTAAATATTTTCATTTATTTTAACTAACAATATGGTAAATAAGGTATTTTAGTGTATTTTCTCGCCTTCGAATTCAGAAGGGTATGCCACATTTTAAGAGGTATTTCACTAACTAAGTTACAAAAGTTCAAAATTAAAGACACTGGCGCTGATGGCCCTTATTGCATCTTTGAGAGAAAATCCGAATAGCCTTAAATAAAAGCAGAGCTAAATTTTTATACTTGGGATATTTCCTTTTCTCGACAAAAATAAAAATGTCGGAATTTTTGGTATTAATGTTTAGATAAAATCCTAGAGGGCGCCACGTTCTTGGATTGCTACTATATCGCGACCTTCGCTGGGTTTGAAACCCAAAAGTATTGACACCTGCAGCAGCGTCGACCCCAGCTGAAAAGACGTTTGTTAATAGTGTTGAATGTTTCAGATTCAAGGGGAAAAACCCTCTTGTTTCTAATGGGTTATCATAATAGACAGCCAGAGGCATTAAATATTTGAAATCGTGCGACTAAAAATTGACAAGACAGCTTAGTTGGTTAATGAGTTTGTCTCTCAATTTATAATAAATATTGAACTTCCTCAGACCAGTAGAGTAAACTTTAATTTGTTATGTATTGAGAGATGCAAAATCTTGCATATAAGCCGTTTTGATTTTTCTTTAAATAGTGTAAGCCAGAAGGGTTGGACCTTTTATTTTTTACTGATAATTCAAAGTGTTTTTAAATCTCCTGGGTGGAAAATGATAAATCAAAGGAAATTTATGAACAATTAATTTGCATTTTTTTATTATTGTTGTTGTTAAGCGGACTATCCGTGCTCACCACGGGTATCGAAATCCGATTTTTAGCATAATAAGCATGGAGACTTGCCGTTGAGCCACTGGGTGAGGAGATAATTTGTGGGATAGTCAATCTGATTATTTTGTTTGTGTTTGTGCTGTTCGGAATTCTTTTTACATATCCAGACTACTTATTTATTTAGGTGTTGATTTTTTATTGACCATACAAACAATGTCATGCCTGTGCCTTTTATTTTTTATACAACGTAGTAGACATTTAAATACCACGAAAAATTCTTACGTCAAGATATTGTCATGGATAGCCAGTCCCTGGTTGGCACATAAGCCTGTCATAGTTTTTAGTAGTAAATAAACTATCAGATCTATTGAGACAGAATATATTTTCCGGTGGTCAGTTTACATATTCTAAGAACTTATGAGCGAAAATAAAGATGAATACGATATATAATGTCAACCAAACTACGTTTGCCACATCCAAAGCCGGCGAGACTTTTTGTCAGATACTAGAGCTCATCAGGCCGTCCATGATATGACAGATTGTAATCTAAGCATCGTGTATATCATCAAATTTCATGAACAACGACTGTCATTGTGTGAACTAGATTAAATGAGTAAATTGTAATTACTTTCAATTTTATTTACTTTATTTACAAATTAGATTTTAGGGCAAGAAGTTACAACACAATATTATTTATTTTATTTTTAACGCCGATTTATTACTATTGTTATGCCTTCAAACTAAAAGATAAGAGTAAAATGAAGACAGGTGTCATCAAAACTACTTTCTTAATAATAATTCATATGATGTCGTCAATGCAATCAATCAGCCATAACTATCAGTTTCAAAGTAGCAGATTCCTATAGCCAAACATGTGAGTCTTAACGAGTAATGATAACACGACTGGCTGGAAACAAAAGTGGTAGAAACCTCCTAGAAGCCAAGAGAAACTTGTGAAAAATACTGAGAAAAAGTAAATTAGGTATCGAACACCAAACCGATTCTGTTAAGTTCTGTCAGATAATGGTTATGATCAACAAACTCGCTAATGATTGTGTGTATGTTTTTATAACAAAGCCACATCAGGCTATCTGATGTATCACCGAGAGGAATCGAACCTCTGATTTTAGCGTTGTAAATTCGTAGATGTACCGGTGTCCCATTGGGGGACCTCACTAAACAAAACCAACATAAACTTGACCAAAATATAGAAACAAGAAGAAACAAATTGTTTGGATACCTTCCAGACACTTAGTCTGAGAGATTATACCTTATAAGTTTTAATTAATTTAAGACATAAATAATAAGTTATAATGAAAACTTGTATAAAATGAAACATTTTAAACTGCCCCGGGTGAGGTTCGAACTCACGGCCTTCAGATTATGAGACTGACGCGCTGCCTACTGCGCTACCGAGGCTCGTAATAAAATTATGCAATTAATTTTAGAATAAGATATTTTAGTTATTATTCATTAGTAATCGTTGTTATTTTGTTATTGACTAGCTCAGTTACCCGGCGTTGCACGGTGAAAATTTAGATTTGAAATGTAAGTAGACAAAAGCTGTGTTGCGAAAAATTAAAAAAAGTATTTAATCAAACAAAGCTTTATTTAAAATTAGATCGTGCTTGAGCTTGTCTTGTTCTTTGAGCCTGAAGTCGTACATCATGTTGCTCCTCTGTTCTTGCTCTCTGTAAGTTATTTGTTCTTAATTTTGTTGTCTTG